>NW_003302548.1:3006748-3009117 GCF_000004255.2 Arabidopsis lyrata subsp. lyrata | reverse complement strand
TTTAAGTTATATATTAACAAAAAATTAATGTAAGTGTTTTATATGTAAATATGTTACACTTGTGTTATTATTATTCAAGTAACCTTTATTTAAAACTATGCATTAATTGATGATTACTTCTTTGATAATGAGATGTAGTTAAACATGAAATTAAATATTTGAAATAATTATTAATTAGTAGGATCCATAATATTAATTTGGTGATGATGTGGACACCTTAAGAGGAGAGAAACTCTCCCATTATATATATAGATTATAGTTTATTTTTGTGAAACGTTAAAGTGTACAACTCTTATCTTATGGAAAACTTTCTCCTTTTGTATAAATGTGATGTTATCCCTGAAATATGATCAGTCTCAAATTGCATAGTTAATTAATTGTCTTCTTAACTTGTGGTTGTGCCTCTTAATGAAACCCAATTGCTAACAATTCATCTCCTTTCTTCTTTTGGCTCCTACTGATCAAACCTACCCACATATAAGAGAATATAGGTAATCAATCCATCTCAAAGTATTGGGCCTTTGGCTACTTTTACGTGTATCATTGAAGCCAACTCTTTCTGTTACGTTCCACAATTTTACATCTTTGGAATAAACCGGTTTTTCAAATACTTACATATGATGTTTTTTGGGGGGTTTATACTCAAACTAAGCATCGTCAAGCCAATGTACATAGACTAATAACTTTTTTTTTTTTTGAATAAATGTAAAATTACATTCATCAAAAAACCTTAGTTACATTAAATACGTCTTTTTGCTAAAAGATTGTAAAAGACGTGACTAATAATTTTAAAGTATTAATTATAAAAGTTACTGATTTCTTAAAATTAATAATCATCTTTTTCATACTTTTTACTTATTGTAGCACCTTGACAACATGTTGGATATATATAGATTACAGTTCAAAAAGAATGCTTATGCATTTAAGGATGAAATGATTGCAATTTAGGACAAATTTTTGCGGAAATGTAGAGAAGAATCCTTTGTAAATGTATGGATGGTGCAAACATGTAAAAAAAAAGAAATGGGCTGAAGATGTTCACTTTTTGTATAATGTTGTAAATACGGAGTAGAAATATTGGGTGGTGATGACCCCATATATGGTGTAAAGGTCTTTTAATTAGAACCCGAAAAACACCAGGCTCCCATACTCCTATAATGCAGAGAAGCTATCAGATTACAAACAAGAAATGAAAAACTATATCGATAAGAACCTAAAAATGATTGACGAGTTCGTACATGGGTTGATTGTTGGTATTGGCAACTTAGAGATTATTTATGAGTCGGAAGAATCTTTTTGGCGAGACCTTTGTTATTGTACATTACTCTGATATGGTATCATACACTGCTCTGATACCAAGTAGAATTAGCATCTTAGAACATGTGCAGTGCTAGTTTCTCACCATAGTCTCTCATGTACAAAAGTAGTATTAAAATTATAAATATTATTGTTTAATTACATGAGTCTCTCAAAAAAGTGGAGAGAGTCTCTCATAATCTCTCATTTGAGAGACTCTCTTCACTTTTTTGAGAGACTCATATAATTAAATAATAATATTTATAATTTTAATACTACTTTTGTACATGAGAGACTTTGGTGAGAGACTCACCACTGCACATGCTCTTATATATTCAACTTATAGGAGATTACAGAGTATATATATACATATTTACAAGAGAGGCTCTTGTAGGTCAATCTATATACATAGTGTTCCTAAAACGATATCAATCATATGTTGAGTAGAAAAGGAATACTGTTTTGTAATTCTAACATAACGTCATGGTATGCCATCGAGAGAACTCCTACCTTACATATAGATCTTCAGATTCGTTTGACTGAGAATGATATATATATATAATATGTTAGGAACATAGCCTTTGAACGGTAGAGAACTAGAGACCATTGGCTGTTTGTAGTTTTTAAAAATTTAAATGTTGTTGTTGACTATTTGTAATTTGATCACTAACCCTTGTATAAGGGATACCCAAACATTCCTATAATAAGGCTCAATGAGCTCGGTGTACTTGAAACATGCTTCCTTTGTATCACACATATTTTGATTAGTCCAGCAATCTTCTCAACAACTTCGGATTTTAAACTTTTAAATGTAGTTGTTGATTGTTCGTTATTGAGAAGAAGAAAAAAAACTTAACAATTTTTTGTTGTTGACATTATAGTTTCTTCAAATCTAAAACCATCAACGTTGTGTAATATTTAAATTTTATTAGCCCCAAAAAAGCTTTATTCTTTTTTTAAAGGTACATTAATGTTTTCATTGCTCCTAAGTAATAAATAATTAAAATAAATAGCTGGCGAATTGATATTATAGTCTATAAATAGTTTATCGTATAAATCCTATTATCAACGCT
>NW_003302548.1:2909014-3006193 GCF_000004255.2 Arabidopsis lyrata subsp. lyrata | reverse complement strand
TCGTCTCCTTATTCTTTTTATTTTATTATTGAACCCCATATATATAGTCGAAAGCTTTTTGGTTTTTGTTTTTTAAAGTCTTCTTTTCTTTTCACTGTCTCTCGCAATCTCCGATTCTCTTCTTATTTCGTCGCCGTCATTACTGTTTCTCGTCGGTAAGTTCCTCTCTATCATTTCCTTCTTCCCCGACGTTTAATCTCATTTTCCGATTGTGAAAAATCCTTTTCTTTTTCCAGTTTTTAACTCGCGCACCAAACGTGTTCGATGAAATGTCTCAAAGAAACTCATTTGGACTGATAACGAAAATGCTTTATCTCTTTGCTTTTGTTCGTGATTTTGTACAAAATCACATTAATGTGATCTGGGTATGCTTTCGAATTGTAAAAAAGTTTTCCCCGATTCGTCTAGATCTAATGCTCATGTTTTAGTTTTGGAATCGAAATTTCGCGTCTTTAGAAGCTAATGTTAAGGAAACGGAACCTAGTTTTGGGAATCGTTGCTTAGAGTTGATCACAGTGACATAGAAACCTTAATTTTAGGGACTCTGTTCATTCTCATAGTTTGCACATTCTCGTAAAGTTTGTACCTTTCTATGAGGCATTTACCATTTTGGCTTTGAAGAATATATCTGAATTTGCGGTTGAAATGATTGTTGCGTCTGTTTGTTAAATCTATCAGATTACAATGTGTGATATGTTAAGTTGTTTATGTTTCATTGTGTTGCTTATGTTAAGCTGGTATAGTTTCAAGGAAGATGGCTAGTGGTAGCCTGAAAAGCCTTATATCTTCAGCAGTGGGTCGAGGTGTGACCGAAGCAAGAGCCAGGATTTTCGGACATATGCTTAACCCAACGGGACAGAGATCTCCTCATAAGATATTAAGGAAGAAGCTTATTGGTGATAAGGTTGCAGAATGGTATCCATACGACATCAAGAATGAGGATCCTAATGTCTTGGCTAGAGAGGAACAAGAGTACTTTCCTAAACCTCTCTGTTTTTTTGTTTACTTTTCAATTAATTGCCATAGAAATTCTTTGAGTCGGATTGAGCTGTAATGTTTCCACAAGCTCTAGTTCAACTGCAAGTTCGGTTTAGTATCAGAAGTCCTAGAAATGAGAAAGAAACTCGATGTAGATTGTATGGGTACTGTAAGTGGTTGTGATTTGTGATGCGCTTATGCAGAGTCCTGTTCTTTTGTTTCTGGTGTAAAATGCAACAAAGTCACGATTCAATCTTATTTGGCAAGGAGAGCTTTAAGGATTGTACTGTCTTTGAAATTTACTTACACTTGGTTTTGTCCACTGTTTGTACTTTATAGTATCATTGTTTTGTCATACTCTGTCGAGGGGCATTTTAACTTAAGTTTGTGTGTTGTTGTAGGCGGATATCGAAGCTTGAGATGTTGAAGCGTCGTAACAAAGGACCACCAAAGAAGGGTCATGGAAAACGTGCTGCGAAGCGTAACAAGTAGAAGTAATAACCATTGCTACAAAAAAAAACTCTGCACTTTTAGAATCAGCTCTTGTGGTTGGATCAGATAGAACAAGTAAAAATTTCTCCTACTTAAAACTGCATTGGTTTCTAGTGATGTTACTATGTTGAGACATAGTTGAAATTGCTTCCCTTTTGACTAAATGTCAATGGCTTTGTTTCTCTTCTCTTGCTGCTTTTCACCTAAATTTCGATTTTGCGTATATTCGTATTAGTCATACTAAGTTAGGCTTCTTACGAGGGTAGTGCTTGAGAATGCTCGCCACAACCAGATGTTGTATATGAGGAAAAATCGAACTCAACATACTAAACTTAAGGCGCACAACACGTGAGAATGGGCACCAGGAAGCATAAAAGAGTACTGACATATAAGTATTTCTATTGTTTGAAGCCATTAACATGTCCAGTCAGTGAGTCTCCATCTACCTGCATAATGCAAATTTAGACACTGGTTAGTTAAGAATAAAGAAGCTTCAGGTCCAACTTCATGCCCTTAGATAAACGGTGACGTTTGGCTCTAAGCCTAGAGCATGCCTTTAAGGGCTTAATTGGTTCCCCCGCTAGCACCCGCTTAGCGGTTGTTAGCGGTCGGTTGCGGTTGGTACCAATCATAAAAACCGCTGTATACCGTTTCAAACCGCTCGAAATCGCTGGATTTCAAAACCTCCTTCCCGCGAGCGTTTGCGGTTGGTTTTAAAAAGGAAAGAAACTAAAAAAAAAAAAATGAACAAATTAAAATAAATATTATCATGTCTTATATATATATTCACGTTAATTCTAAAAAAACAAAAATGATCTAACTTTAATTTTCTAATATTAATAATTATTTTTTTTCAATAAAAAATTTATTTGAATAATTTTTAGTAATTATTCATGGTTTTTAATCATGTTTAAAATTTTTATACTTTTTCATAATTATAGTTTTTGGTGTTTTTATATTTTTTCATAATTATATATTAAATTTATTTTGGTAAATTTTGGTCTAACCGCTATCGTAACCGCTGATCAACCAGTCGTAAATCCCACGCAAACGCACCCGTTTTTAACCGCTAAACCAGTCTATCAAAACGCTAAATAACGTTTGAAACCGTAACCGCCCGCTTTCGCAAACTCCCACAACCGCAACCGCAACCGGTGCGTTTAAACCAGTCAAGCCCTTAAGTAAGTTTCAATACTTCAAACTATTGGTCCAATACTTTCAATTCACAGTAGGTAAGAGACAATCCTAATGAAAATCTTGATTAGCAGATAATAGATTATTCATTGTATGAGTATAAAATCTTGGTGAGATTTTTGTACTTAATATCATTGATCCAGTTTTTATCTTGTGATCGATTTCAGATCCTCTTTGATGTTGGATTTAAAGTGAAATTTATAGATTTTTTTACCTTTTCGAATTTAGATGTTAAGGTGACTTGACTTGTAAGGTCAACAATTCTAATTCTCAAGTACTACTAGTTCAAGAGATATATAAAGAAGACAATCTCGCATATATATATTCGTAAATATTTTTTTATAATATCAGATTTTATTTCCACATGTTTTTATTGTTCTTCATTTTCACATTCATAAATAATATATCTGTTGATATTTTACCAACTAAGCTTTACACTTCTGTTTACTATAAAATGCAACCTCTTCACATTAATTTTTACAAGTTAATTCCAATATCAAGAGTTCTATTAGTTTACTTTTCTCTAATTTCTTTCGCTTGATTAGTTATAAATAAAATAAAATGAAGAGCTCTATCCAGTTAATCTCTACGCTTTTCTTCTTAGTTATACTTGTTCTCGCACCAGGTATACAATTCTAACTTCCCACAATTAATAAATAAATTGTAACTCTACTAAAATCTATGTTATACACACATACTTTAACTCCCTTTTTTATTATTTAATACAGTATTGTTTTTATGCATTAAATATTTAATTTAAACTTTGATGCTAGTCAAAATACTAACTTCTACCATCACTACAAATTATTGCAAATCACATCATTTTGCAAATCACATCATTTTGCAAATCAATAACCATAATTTATGAAAAATATATCACCAAAGTTTTTTTTTTTTTTTTCTGATTAGCTAACATTCGAATAGTATTTATTGTGATCAACTTATCAATTTTTATTATGACTAATTAAGCTTTACATAAACACATAAGAGCATGGAGCCATAAAAAAGATATATATATATATTTTTTTAATTGAATGTAAAATTATATTCAACCAAAAACCTTTTAACAATATTTTCATCTGTTTATTTTTAAACTCGTAGAAAAAAGATAGAGAACGACAACTTTTTTGGTCATTATTGATTATGTTTATTGTTACAAATTTGAATTCTCATTGAATTTATGATCTTATAGGTATGATGAAGATGGTTGAAGGACAACAAATGTGCGAAACTCAAAGCATAAACTTTAGGGGAATGTGTACGAAATGGAGGAACTGCCAACGAGTATGTATGAGCGAAGGTTTTCCTGACGGTCGATGCAAAGGATTTATTCGCAAATGCATTTGCACGAAGCCTTGTCCTGTTTCTACTTAAAAATTTTAAAAATTATTGAATTAAAGACATGTACTCAAAACGTTATCAATAAGATATGGCTACTACATTAGCTTTGATTAGTATCACATTTTTTTTTATCGAATTAAAATATGATGATTTTTAGTATTTTCTATAGTAATTTTATATATAAGTATAACTTATTTAATATTTAAAGGTTCTGAATGGTTTGAGGAAAAAAAAAAAAGGTTCTGAATGGTAACTTCATACCGTTTAGACAACTACTAATCACAGACGCGATATCAAAAGCGTTACTAAAAACATTATTTTCAGCTTTTTTTCTTTTTAATACATTTTTGTAATATTCCGTAACACCTTACAGTTTCCAGTTTTCAACTAAAAAATTTATACAATTATGTAACCAATCAGATCTCAAAATTTTGGATTTACATTTTAAATGGTCGTAACTCGCGTGACAAATATTTAGTAGTTTATATAATACACTATTTGTTTCAAAATATAAGATGTTTAAGTTAAAAATACGAATTTTAAAAAATATCAATTAGTACAAAATTCAACCAATCATAAAAAAGATAATATAATATAAATAATCTTAAAATATTAAACTAATCAGTATAGAAACTTAAAAATATTTTATATTATAGAAAAGAAATCTCCAATGTAAATGTAATTTAGTCCATAAAAGTTAAAAAGAACCGAATATTTAAAGAAGGTTGGTGTAACCTGTCTAGTAATATAGTCCACGTGTGTAAAATGCAATATAGTCAAACGACAACATTTTGAAACGATGGCAAATTCTTGAATTATTCTTCTTTTTATCACTCACCAAAACTAAAAGAGACATCAAGTTGTTTGTGAAAGAGAGAAATGGAGGAAGCTCTAAAGATTCAATCTTTGGTCATTTATCCGATCAAATCCTGCCGTGGAATCTCTGTTCCTCAGGCTACCGTTACTCATACTGGTAAAGTTCCTTTTTTTTTTATAATTGGTATGAGAAAGATTCCCTTTATATCATTCTTGATTTCTAGGATTGTGTTCTGTTTCTGTTCCATTATAAGTTATGGGTTTCAATGATACCTGAAAAGGGTCTTGTTTGATTTGAGGGAAAGTCAACAAATTTTCCGAGAAAGTGAACAAATTGTCTGAGAAATTGCTATAAATAGGGTAAAATGAGGGTGAAGACTAGAATTTTACCATTTTTTGTTGGCATGAACACAAAAATGATGGAATGTTTGATCTAATGGGTTTAATCTGTGGAAACTGATGTAGGATTTCAATGGGACCGGTATTGGTTAGTTGTGAACTATAAAGGAAGAGCATACACTCAAAGAGTTGAGCCAAAGCTTGCTCTCGTTGAGTCAGAGTTGCCTAAGGAAGCTTTCTTGGAAGATTGGGAGCCAAAAAAGGACTCATTTTTGGGTAAATTTCTCTACGAAAGTTGTGTCTGAATCGAGACTCGAATTTACCTTCTTGATTATTCATTTTGCAGTGGTAAGAGCTCCTGGTATGAGTCCGTTGAAGATCCCGTTGACTAAGCCAAGCTCAGTGGCTGAAGGTGTGTCCATGTGGGAATGGTCTGGCTCTGCGTTTGATGAAGGAGAAGAAGCTGCAAAATGGTTTTCAGATTATCTTGGGAAACAAAGCCGTTTGGTTCGGTTTAATAAAGGTTTTAGTTTACTTTCTTGTGAATCTTTTCATTTGCAACGAATATTGATGCACCGACTTGATCAAGTTATTTTCTACAGATACTGAAACTAGACCTTCACCTCCTGAGTTTGCAGCGGGTTACTCTACAACATTTGCGGATATGTTTCCGTTTTTGGTTGCATCGCAGGTGAGCCAATCAATATCGATAATTCCAATATCGGTTAATGAGAATACGCATTTGATATTCTTTTTGCTTTTGGTTCTTAGGCTTCTCTAGACCAACTGAATACACTTTTGCCAGAACCAGTGCCTATAAACCGTTTTAGACCCAAGTAAGCTATCAATCATCCCGAGGTCTTATTACCTTCAATGATGGTTGTTTTGTTCATAATTCGTGGTTTGTTGTTTCCATGTAGCATTCTTGTTGATAATTGTGATCCTTTTGGTGAAGATCTTTGGGATGAAATCAAGATAAACGATTTAGTCTTCCAAGGAGTTAGGCTATGTAGCCGCTGCAAGGTGAATATAATGTGAAAGTAAAGTACACTCAGATTCTCAAGTTGAGGTTTTAACCGTTTTGTTCTTTCAGGTACCAACTGTGAATCAAGAAACCGGGGTTATGGGTGCAGCAGAGCCAACTGAAACTCTGATGAAGTTCAGATCAGACAATGTCTTAATGCCAGACAAGAAACCGCGTGGAAAGGTTAGATATAAGAGCTCTAGTCTGGTTTTGACAAGAGACTTGTTGGATCCAGTTTGATGCTAAACCGATTCAATAAACTGATATTGATTTTGGTTTATGACAGGTTTTCTTTGGCAAGGAGATGGTTTGGAATTGGAACTTAACCAACACTGAAGGCAAAGGCAAGAAGACTATCAAAGTTGGTGATACCATCTCTGTCCTTAGGAAGATCCCTTCCAGAGCTGAAGCAGCTGTTTAAGTCACATGTATAAACCACATTTTGCTTCTTCTTCTTCTGTTGTGTTGTTATCTCTTAATGAAGTAAAGAGAGATACTTTCTTGCTCGTGTAAATTCCAAACTTCACTTGTTCTGTCTGAGTTTAATCTTGTTGAAAGTGTGATTTTGTTTGGTTTGAATAGTTTTCCCTGATCTTGAGCTTTGAAACCAGAGGACTTGGATTATATTTTTCCTCAGTAGCAATCAAAGTAGCCGTTGACACTTATTTTTACTCGAAACAAGAAGGAAGAAAGCCGAGATGTGCAATACTACAATACATTAGATTTGATACTTAGAGAGGTCTCTTTTTCAACATTTCAACTTGTCAGACTCCAAAAGTTGTTGAACAGCAACCAAATCTGGAAGCACAATAGCTCCAGCTTCTGTCCAGTCTTTAGCAGCTTCTGTCTTAAACCTATCAACCAACAAAGCATGCATCCCAATACTCTTTGCCGGAGCATAATCTTTACGCATACTGTCTCCAATATGCAAAACCTCTTCAGGCGCAATATTCCCCGCTCTCTCTAAGGCGAGCTTGTAAATCCTCGGATCTGGTTTCTCTATCCCTTCAATTCCAGAGAATACACCAAAATCCCACTCTGCCTGAAATGAACCATATGGCAAATATTGAGTCAAGTATTAAGAACCTAAGACTCTCACACACATTCACAATGAGTCCTTAGAGACTCTTCACTACCTTGTTCAAACCTAAGGCAGGTAAAATAACTTCTCGATATCGGTATTCTGCATTGCTAACAAGTCCGACTATAAGACCTTTCTTGCGTGCCCATCTTAAAAACGGTCGAGAATCTTCAAATACAGAGTAAGGTGCAGCAGAACCAAACGTCGAATAGATTCGCCTAAATATCTTCTCAAACGTCTCCTCATCATACTCATATCCAGCCTAATCAATCACCCACCATAACATCAAAGTAAGTAACACACATACACATATACACACGCCGAATATCGAAGAAGATAAAAAATCAAATCAAATACCTTGACAAATGAATCTCTCACACAAGTTTTCCACCAAACAATATTCGGCATTTTCGCATGAAAACCGAAACAAGGATACTTTTGTGCCATATCTGTATAAGCTAGTTTAAAACCTTCATGAACTCGTTTATAATCAGGACAAGGCAAACCAATGGCTTTAGCAGCCATACAATAGTAATCACCAAGCTCTCCTTTGTAAGCTATAAGTGTACCAGTAACATCTACTGTTATACACCGTAATTTCGATAAAAGCGACACGGCCATTTCAGATTCTTTCAACAAAATCTGCACAAAAATACACAAAAATGATCAATTTATTGATACTGATACCAAATTGAGCTCTAGTTTCTTCACCTACCAATCGACGAAAGAGATAAAATTTACAGAGAAAAACTGATTTCGATTTCAGGGTTTTGGCTCAAAAGTGGTGATTGATTAAACCAAGAAACAATAAATGATGGAATCTAGGCAAAGTATCAATTTTTCCAGCAGTTGAATCATATCAATGTAGGGTCACAATAAAAAAAAAGATAGCTTTTTTTTGCAAAAAGTACGGAAATTTGGACTAACCCGTGAAGGAGAGAGAGAAATTTGAAGTACCCAGAAGCTGAGAATCGAGGAAAAATATCTCTACATGAAAGAAATCGCCATTGTTTGTTTCGGCTTATCTTGGGTTTGCTTCTAAAAGCTTTTAAGCTAACACTAAAATGAGAGATCAAGAAGAAGACTCTCTTTGTATTTTTATATGCGTGTTTACGTGTTGATTATTGGGCACACAGAGAAGTTTAGGCAGCTAATAGAAATTTTTAATCTTGGTGTTTGATAGATTTCTTGAGAAATCGGACACTCTTAAAGCTTTAAAGGTAAATTAATTGCAGTTTTGGAGAGCAAGTTTAAGGGTATTTAGGTCATTTCAGCGTAAGGAGAAAGGTAAAGAAAAGAGTAAACCCATTGGATGGCATGACAGTGGCCTGCTGTATTGTCCTAAACCCAAAAACGGTTTCAGGTTTTCGATTTTTGTGTCTTTTTTTTTTTACCGTTTATTTATACTTTTTAATGATTTAACTATACTATTTTTTATGAATGTTTTGATAAAAAGAACAAATATAACATTACAAGTTTGTGGTGAATTATATTCATTTGAAAGTTTGTTGAGAAAAGAAAGAATTTCAATCTAACTAAATGTAAAGTGCGTTTTTATACTTCAACAAAGTCACAATATTTTTTTTAATCTCAACACTAAAATAATTCAAATAAACTACCCAAACTATTAGATTTGAACGAAAACTACATTGACTTAAATAAAATTAGTCAATCGTTTGTTTTGTTCACTTAAAATATATGAGGTATCATTCACCCTTTTTCCAAAGCTTCCTCTTGTCTATTTATCTAAAAACATGTTCACCAAACATGTTATATAAAAGATTTGATTGTGCTACAGTGTTTTTATATATGCGTTTACATTTCAAAAGTATATAAGACTTTGATATTTTGTTTTTATGAAACTGTAAATGAAAATGAGAAAATAATATATCATCCATATTTTAGTAATTAAACATAGAGTATCGTGAGTAATGATCTTATTATTTATCAAACTGTAAATGCAAATGATAAAATTCGAATTGGTTAAAATCCGCTCACGAGTCACGAATTCACGATGAAGTAAAAATGTTTTTATAGCAAACATTAAAACTTATGGTAGTTAAATTAATAGTATCAAAGAAGTGTATACTACAAAGTCGGGTGAAAAAAGTTAGCTAAGAAAAAGTAATATTTGGGCGAAGTTATAATTAACATTTCGGTTTATTTGACTTTTGAAAAGAACATGTAAATCTTTCGATTGGTATAGCTAGAATTGATACAAAAAGAATCCATACTAGAAACTAAAGTAATTAGGTAGGATATTTGAATATTTCATGAGATTCCATGGTTGAGCAAAGATATACAAACTTCTAATGAACCTTGAACATTCAAAACAAGAGGATGAATGATGTTGAGGCTTTTGATTAGTTCACCTACTTTTTACTTTTTCAATTAAGGGAGGCATTAGGCATGTTTGTTTGGCAGTTGCCAATGACCAGCGACTACGACCAAATATTGTTCATTTGACAGTCGTTGCGTTGAGAGGTGGCCATGAGTTTTATAGGACCAAAAAACATTTGCGATTTTGAGGCTGATGATTTATATAATTAATTTATTTAACTATTATTTTAAATTATAATTTAGTATGAATAATAATTTGGAATATCATTGTTAGTTAAAATAATTTCATTGTTAGTTATAAAAACATTTCAAATACAAATAAAATGGTTGCTCTTGCTTTCTAGAATTTTGGGGGCTCCAATTAGTTTCTATCTTAACAATACAAGAACAAATCTCAGGTAAAGACAAATACTAAACTATATACAGTCAACAACAGCGAGACAAAGGAGCTTGGGTCTATCTATTCAATGGTGGAAAATAATGAGCAATGCTTGAAGTAGAACCATCACCTTTGCTTTTACCGGCATTAAACTGCTTATTAGGGCGTAGGAAACTCCTGAGTTCTCGTTGAATCTCAACCGGTAATTCATCAAAAACCGACTGGTCAATTTCATCAGTCTTATAGCCCCAGTCTTTTTCTCTTCTCTCTTCTACCTCTTGATTCACTTGACTATTATGGCTGCTGTTACTAAATTTGGCTTTTTTACTGGTTGATGATACTGTGGAATCTTCTTGAGTCTCTTGCTTTGATGGAGGAGTTGCATTGTAATTCTTAAAGATATCGACAATTGAAGGCATCCCCTAAGAACCAACAAGCAAACAAATCTCAGTAAAGGTAGAAGCTTTTTGTGCACCAAACCAAGTGATAAATCGCGTACCCAATTCTTTTCTTTCGAGTTGTTCATCTTCCGCCCAATTCTCTTTGTCTGTGTGCCTTTGTTTGATTCTGATTGGGTAGAAACATCCGTTGCTTCGTTTGATGGACAAGAGACAACATCCTGACAAGGAAAGTGTGGAATTGGTTCTTCAAGGACACCATTAATTGATAGACAATTTGAGAACATATATATATATATATATATATATATATATATATATATATATATAATCTCTTGAGTCATTCAAACACTACAGGCCCTAACCAATCACTTCTTTACCAGTTATAATTACTAAAGACTCTCGTCATATATTTATTCCTTTGAAAGTTGAAATGAGAACGTAATTGAGCCTAAATATGTTTAGCCTTTTTGCTAGATCACACTTCTAAGAAAGGCTTGAAATATGCTTTAGAGTACAGAGAAATGAGAGCTGATACCTTTTCGGAGACTGGATCAATGCCTTTATCTGGGTTTTCAAAATTATGCAAAGTATAAGTTACACCAGTTTCTTCTTCAGGCATTGCTGCTTGGGTTTCTGTTGACCTCTGTTCTGAACAACCTTCACTAGCTGCACCAGTTGCAGGAAAAATCACGACATTAAATTACCAGAATCAAGAGAAGTAGAAGTTCTGAATATATAGAGAAAAAGTTTGGTATACCTGAAGGAGTTATCGTTACATGATCTTGAACACAACCATCTACTGAACGAGAAGGAACAGTAGATTCACTCTGGAAATATCTCATTATCGAGCTTGTTCCCTATGGTCATAAGATATCACTCCTAACAAATCAGTGAAGAAACCAGCTAATGTTTGAAAGTGAGCAGTAATAAGCAGAGATTTAGAGGCTACAAGGACTTACAGATGGAATATCAACAATTTTACTTGCGGAAATAGAAAGGCCTGTTATCCTCCATGTCTCTTGCTTATTTCCTCGAGGTTTGCTCCCGAAAGGTCCCATGTACTCACGAAAGGCAGCTTGGAACAGATTAAAGGCATCTTCTTGAATCTTGGTTACTCCATATCTCAGAGGACATGATTTTGAAGGAAATTTCTTATGAGAATTTGAATCCCTTGACTGCATTACAAAATATGTTTTAAGTCAGTAGTCTTTCGCAGAGAAAAATGGTAAAATAGCCAAGTACATTTTTTAATAAAAAACTACATAACCAAGAGAAAAATAGGTACTTTGAAAGCACTAGCATGAAGGGTAAGGGTACTCGCAATCCGCTTATTCTGCTCCAAGTCAGAACTGAGGCGCTCGCTTAGTTCTTCGGAAAGCTGATTCAGCCAATGCTGAACCTAAAAGTATAACAGAAAACACAACAATTATACTAAAAATTAGTTATATGATATGACCAAAGAGAAAAACGACATTTTCTAGTACCTTTCCAAAAAATTTCAATCTTATATGCATTTTCTCTTACGACATATAAACTAAACCAACTGATAAAAAAAGGAAAGTGCATAATCTTCTTGAGATTCTAGTCTTACAGTTGAGAGTGACTTCAAAGCACGAGGTCCGGGAAATGTCTTCCCAGAACCATGACTTTTGGGGAGAAGGCGACCTTGCACTTCTTCTCCACTGATCCCTCTTGCGATATTCCATAACCACGTACTACAAGTCAGAGGAAAAGAAGTATTAATTAACGAGTTTACTGGAAAAAATCAGAAAAACAAGTACAAGTGGCATATCCTTTTAATGTTTATTTATTAAGAAGGAAAAACATTACAAATCTTAGCAGGCTAGAAGGTAGCAAGGTACTAATGAAAAATGGTTTAAAATCTCCAGAAATCTGCAATAGCCTAACCGTACAGAAGAACAAGTGTCTTTCTTTTCCAAAGCTATTACCCAGTATTTATTCCATAATGTTCTTGCAGCTTTGTTTCAGAATATTGCAACAAGTCCCCAACAGTGTCAATTCCCAGATCAGTTTGCAAGCTAGTGCCCAGCTTTCCTCCCAGCTGTTTCCTGCAAGCCGCATAATAAACTCTAAATAATTGTCAACAGCAACCGACAATTGTATGATCCTGGGACAGAGATGTAAGATGCAAATATGCAATGCACAATTGAGGATCGTCTTACACCTTTCCGAAGACAGTGATATTGATAATGAAACAAATATCAAAATTTTCGGCGGTTTACAGATAAAGTAACATGTGTATAACACAAATTCCTTTATTCTTAGGAAATTGTGCTCTGTGATCAGTAAAAATTGGTCAGGCTTACTTACATTTTCTTTATTGGCAAGGAACTGAGTAATTCCTGCACAGCTGAATATGGTACAACGGTTTGTTGGGCAGGTTTATTCATCCCACTAGCAAGTTTAGCTAGCATCTGTTTGTTAAGTTATGTGTTATTACTCGCCATAAAACGACAAAAGAAAAAGAGAAATAAAAGCTTCTTCATCTTACCTTGTTATGGGCTATGCCAGCAGAACAAGTAAATTCAGTCTCCTTAAGCACCTGTTTCCGGAGTTCTGCAACAATAATAATTCCACAACTTAGTAACTTTTCACGGCGATCAGCATCCTTTCGACATATCCAATCGCGGACATTCTCCTTGAAATCATCTCCATCCTGAATGAAACCCAAAATGTAGTATGCAAGTAAAAAACCAAGTTCAGATCATAATATCGAATCAACTAAACTCTTGATGAAAGACTCCAAAACAGACCTCTCTGCTCATTCCAAGAATATGTGATTTAAGAACTTCTTCATCTATCAATTCCAAACTCTCTGGTGGTGCATCAGCAAGCATGCTTTCTGCTGCATCAGTGAGGTCAAGATACACTTCATCAATCGAAGCCCTCTCACATTTTCCACTTTTTGCTAGAATCGAAACCACCTTCACGACACATAAAAGAAGATGACTTTAGCAAATGTCATTGTTTAGACAAACACAAACAGTATAGTAATAACTTCCACTTCCATCGAGACCTCAGAACCGGCACCACGATATAAATTAAGGTCAGCTTTACCACGAGCCACAGGAACTTGAACCAATTGAATCTGAGGACAAACAGCTTTAGCCTCATCACCTCTCATCGACCTGAAAACTCACCCTTTTTAGCCACCCGAAAAACGATTGATACAATCAAAAGCATTCTCTAATTAAAAACTAACCGCTTTACGCCACATTTACGTGCTTCGTAGCTAACAGCAATCAAACCACCACCTTGCCATTCATTGTACTGTACAACAGCAGTAGGAAGTCCTCGCAACTCCGGTTGCTTCCTTTGCTCCACTAATAATTATTCAATCATAAACAAAATCCCATAATCAGGTAAGAAAAGGAGACAATTTGACAAAATAGAAACAAAATCACACTTTTCTAATTCAAGTTCGAAATTTGGTAATTCCCCAAATCCCTAAAACAAACGCCAACGAGAAACAAAGAAACCTTTTTTAGCAGAGATTGAAAAAACCCAGAATTCCAACAGTTTAAATTTGATTCGGAAGAGCTAAAAAGCTTTGCTTTCTCTCACTAAAGCGTGTAATGACTGTATACAATTCGGGTTAGAGAGAGAGAGAGAGAGAGACCTTGAACGTAGAAGCAATCCATATCGACATGAGCGATAACCCTAGCATCCGATGTCTCCGCTCTCGCTACCGGCATTTCTTCCGATTTCCAAAATCTTCGCAGAAATCAGTGAGAGAGAGGGAACGGATTAGGGCTTTTTTTTCTTGGGGACGATTAGCGCGCGAAAGTAATAATTAGGAGATAAAGCGAGAAAGATTAATAAAATGAGATATTTACAAAAAGAACCCTCAAAAGCAACTAAACTTTGCAATACAAACCATTATTTTAATCTATCGAAAACATGAAATTCATTGTCAAAACATATGGTTTAATTGATCTCAAACCTTAATTTTTTCTCCAAATATGTCGTTTGGGTTTATTCAGATTCGGTAACCTAAGACTCAGTTGTAATTAAAAGTTGTCTTGGATTATTAAGGTGCAAGATTTTGGATTTTACTTAATTTCTTAAGATTTGAATATATGTTTCTCCACCTCCGAGAGATACAAAAAGGTGAATATTCAGGTTAACGGATCGATGCATCGATAGAGTATGTCAAATTTGTAACAACTAAATTCGAATACATGTAATCGCTGATGTATTTAATCTTTCCTTTTGTTCTTCGATGGGTTTCACTCTCATTGTCTCCACGATTCATCAACCTCGACTCTTATGTCTATGCTGTTTAAAATATGTCAATCCAGTTTTAAATCATGAGTCTATCATGTTGTAGCTCGACTAGTAGATAAAGAGAGAGTACATGGAACAAATTATCGTTTGTTTTAAATCAAATCAGGCAAGTTAAAAGTAATAAGTTTTTTTTATCACATAAGTAACATAATTACATGGTATTGTATCAATATATTTTATATTGTTGTATGTATTCATGATAGTAAAAAAAAGATTAGAATCTTAAGTATATAAATAATCAGATTTATACATGAAAAATATAGTTGATATTTCAAGTTAAAAATGAATGTAATCATACAAATTGTAACTACTTAAGATGGATCTAATTTTATCAACTACATAACAACACACACGAAATAACATAAATTAATAACAAGAACAGTCAACATAAGTTTTTCTTTTAAAACAATTTTCAAACAACAAACCCGCACTTAGCATGGGAATTCACCTAGTATGAATAACAACATGTAGGAATATCATAAAGTAGAGAACAATAACTAGAACATAATAAGATTTATGGTGGTTTTCACTCACGCCCAGCCCTAGGAAAAAAAACATCAAGTTAAATTTATATATTGTACATAGCAGTCATCTTGATCAGAAAATAAAAAGAAAAAAATCATAGCTTGTATCAAACAAAACATGGAATTGACCGGCTACCTTGCATTGAATCTTGAAATTGGTTTTGATGGTTGTGGCTCCGATTTTTGTATAGGTGGCTGCACCTTGGAGTTCAAACTTTCAGATTCAAGTCTAGCCCTGCAAAAGGAAAAGAAAAAAAAAACAATATCATATTAATTAATTATGTATAGATAATCTCATATATCACGAACACCTACTCTCTAGCAAACTCCAAGTATTGTTTTATATTCCCTTTGATATTCTCCATGAGATGTTTTTTTGCCTCCGGTGGTTTGAAAACCTTTGCACATGTCAACAATTAAGGAAAGATTATTTGTCATTAGTTGTGCGATATCTCGAGGAACATGTCCCCCTAAAACTCCTTCTATCAACATCAAATGTTGGACTTTGAAGACGGAGAGAGCATCCTCTCCTCTCCCAAGTGTATATCGTTGGCTCTAAGAATCACCAAATCCTTTTCTACATAAAAAATCTCCACATATCCGACCATCTCGGGCAAGTACGTGAAATATTGTTTTTTTCCATGAGGCCCAATCATACCTATAATGACGAAACTAAAAAGGAAAAAGTTGAAAATATGAACTAGATTTTCCAATCCGCTTATTGCAAACAAAAGCTCATCTTAAAATCCAAAAACATAAATAAATCAAATTACCGATGTGGGAAAGCACGCTCCTTGATCAATTGGGATCAAGATCCTTGCTCAGCAAGATATTAAACTTGTTTCCTCCCATGTTTCCGTATCGAATGTGAATCAACGCTATTTATTGAAAATATTCTATACTGAAAATTTTGTGACCAAGATTGAGCCATAGTTAGTTCGGAATGTATTTTTGCAATGATCTTTTTGTCCACTGAGTTTCTCCTTTATCTTTCAATTGCAAACAGTGTATCATGGTTTTCGAGGGATGCCTCCGAATCCATCTTCTTCTTCTTTTTTAGGGAGATCCAAGAGGTATGCGGCAAGTTCTCGTATGGCACTATCTCCTTTTCTCCAACCATAATCCTTTTCATGGATTTCTTGAACACCGCAACCATCTTCTTGTTGTCGTCCATTAAGTAATAAACTCCGTTTTATGCTAGAGAAACGACAATTTATTTGTGGAAATAGGTTGGATATCAATTTTTTTTTGTTAGAAATGTATTGTAGTTGGAAATTGTGGATATCAAGATGCATTTTTTCTAATATTAAACTGTATATGTTTGGTATTTTGGTAGATAAACATTCTATATTTATTCACTAAAATTATTAGTTTAAATCATCTACTACTTCAAATTTTTATTGAGTTAAATAAACTTACTTGAAATTATACTTGAATAAACCCCTGATTTCAAAGCAAAATAAATTTTGTTTAGAAAATCTAAATCCGGATGCGTATCTAGTTCATATACTCAATCATATGCACGAAATCGTATCACATTAACCTCAACAATGCTAACCAAGTGACATATTATTTGAAAAAACGTTTGTGGGTGGGGACGAATTTAGGACGAAATATTAGAAGTGTTTTTTTTTTAATCTTTTAGACCCATACTTCTTTAGATTTTTGAAAATCGGATGCATGTTTAGTTCTTATGCTCAATCATATGTATGAGATCGTGTCGATGAAATATTCCCATATGTGAGAAATACAATGTTGTATTTATTACATTTGATATGCCATTTTTCTCATTTTTCTTTCATTATAATGATTTTGATTGCAATGCAATAACTCAGTCACACTTAATATTTTTTTATAATTTAAATATCTTTTTTTGTAAAAAAGAGATTTTGCTACAAAGTAGGATGTACAAAAATTGCTTGGGCAATGCCTTTGTAAATTTTGAATCCCAGGATTGTCGAGTTGTGGATTAATTAAACTTTTGATAATCTTAGATATTAATTAGACGATTGAGAGCTATTGATTGATAAGCTTGTTCTTAGTTGGTGTAGATATGATCATTTTGGCTTTACAAAACTACGACCGTCCGACAAAGACGACAATCCCACAACACGACTCGTTCTTAAACATTCAATAAACAAAACATACATAAAATAATCGATGAAGAAAACATAATTAAATAAATAAATCTAAAAAACATAGGTCCATAAATATTTTCCAATGGTATAAGGGTCAGAGATTCGTCTCCCAAGCTTACAATATCAATAAAATATTAATATCTCCAGTATTAATAAGTCTTTGAATTATAAGAAGTTAATTAGTATATGCCTAATTCTTGGAAATCTTTCATTAAAGGAGAGTCATTGCTGCTTGTGCCAAATCCACAACTACTCTCACTTTTTTATTTTTTAATTATTTATATTTATTTTATTACTAAATATTCTTATTTCTTCATACAACTTATCCAAATTATTCTAAATTCGATTGCCAAACACATTCAACATAATGATTTTGTGTATATATTTAATCTACTGATACTTGTGTTGGTTATTTTTAATTTCAAAATTAAACTAAAATCACTTTTATTTTTTTCTAAGACATTAAACTTTAAATTGAAAACGGAAAAATTCTTCTCATAATCAATGAAGTAATTGCTTATATTTTACATTGGTAATTAAAAAAGCATTAACCTCTAATCTGATTTAATTAAAACAGGTCCGAAACGGTTTGAAACGATTCTACGATTGGTTTAAACATTACCAACCACAATTTCTACGATTGGTTTAAACGTTACCAACCACAAACGTTTGCTTCTGGTAGCGGAAGAACTAATCAAACCTATAGATTATAATTGTAATTTTAAGATTATGGGGATTTTTGGAAATTATATATAAGGTTGAGTACTAATCTGAAAAAGTTTGTGTTTTTTATATAAACCCCCTACTGGGTGTGACTTTACAAATTGGAAAATTCCGTTGAAAGCTTCTTCTTCTTCTTCTCCGTCTCGCTCTGAGATTCATCCCCAACAACTACAATGAAGCGTAGCTTGGGTTCCAATTCTTCGAACAATAGTGGCAGTGGAAGTAACAAGAAGACTAAGAAGAAGAATAATCCGAGCAATCAGAAAACCCTAGGTGCCGCATGGGGCGCTGCTTCTTCTCGTTCTTCTTTCCGGTCTTCTCCTTTCTCTGATTTCGGAAGGTCTTTCTCTCATTCTCTGCCATTTTAGTGTTGGGTAGTGTTTAGATTTTGAAATTTCGATATAAAAGTTGGAACTTTTCCTTCTGGAATGTGATGTTCTGAGAACGATTGAATTTTGGAAATTTTATGAAGTTAGAAGGAAGTAAGATTCATTATGATGGGTAGGTAGTGTTATACTATTGTGGTGTTGATGTTCTGTGATTTTCTATGTTTTTGTTGTTAGTTACATGGAAGTGAAAAATCGGAAACTTCAGAACCAATTTGAGACTGAGGCTTCTGCTTCTTCTCGTGGTATTTCGGGTTCTGAGAAACTTATTTTCCAAGGGGTTTCAATCTTTGTGGATGGTTTCACCATTCCTTCCCATCAGGTTTAGCTCTATTGCTTTGGTGTTTATATCAATCCATAATTTTCTTCGGTTTCTAGTTTTTTTTGCTGATGTGAAATGTCTTAACCCTTATGATATCGTATACTATATAAATTATAGCAGTTGAATCAACCTTAGAATTTCCTTGTGTAGTACAGTATTACTGGTGGGTCATCTGTGGTTTAACAGTGTCTAGATCTGTGTAGGAATTACGAGCTTACATGATAAAGTATGGTGGAAGATTCGAGAACTACTTTTCTAGGCGTTCTGTAACACATATCATCTGCAGCAACCTTCCAGATAGTAAAGTCAAGAATCTAAGGTCAGTTGTTCTTAGTTTCTTTAAAATCTTGGCTAATTTTTGCAAGGTCGTGTCTTATAATGGATTTTTATTTTCAATCAGGGCATTCAGCAGAGGGTTACCTGTTGTGAAACCCACATGGATAGTGGACTCTATCTCTGCCAACAGACTTCTGGGCTGTAAGTCAATATAAGATGATTTAGTTTCAGTTAAGTCATGTAAACATAAGTTGGATTTGATCATTTGGCTACTGTCATCTTCGTACACAATTTATTTGTTCATCTGATTCAATGCTTTGTGTTGTGATTATCACATCCCAGGGGTTCCTTACCAGCTAGATCAACTGAATGATACCCAGCCGAAGTTGTCTGCCTTTTTTGCACCCAGAAGCCATTTGACCCCTCGGATGGCTTCGCCGGTTACATCTTGTCCGCCTGATACTGGATACAGTGAAGCTGAAGAAGGAAGTTCAATTAGGGCAGAGCATTTTGAGGAAGCAAGAGACCATGTTGATGATGAATTTGACGGCGTTTATATCGGGAACACTACTCCAGAACTGACAGAAGAAACAGGAACTGGTGATCTGAAATCTTCTGAAATGAATGCAGAAAGACTTGCTAATTATGACATAGAAGAAAAAGAAGTGAGTAGTGAACTTCAATCAACTACCAAACTTCATCCCGCTGCAGACAACAAGTCCGTTCATGCAAATGGGAAGAATGATGGCAAATCGATTGCAACTGCTGCTGGATCTTCTGCAAGGCGTCATTCAACTCTCGAGGATCCCAATTTCGTGGAAAACTACTTTAAGGTAAAACTTATGGAAAAATTGTTCGTCTGATTTATTCCCACACGTTTTGGTATCTCTTACAAGAGATTCATTTATCTGCTGGTTTCTTCCGAAAAATAAATAATGATCTCTGCCTGAGATAATATGCCTGTATTAAAAAAGTCCTTTCAGCTGAAAGTAAGAGAGTCTCATTGTTAGTTTATATAACTAGAAATAATTGGATGTATAGTATCGTTCCAATGAAGATTCTGAAGATGCTTTCTCTATATGTATTTTTTTGTTCTGCAGAATTCAAGGCTGCATTTTATTGGAACATGGAGAAACAGGTACCGTAAAAGATTTCATGGCCCTTCCAATGGACTTAAATGGGCAGATTCAGGCCAGAATACAGCTGAAATGGACAAGAAGTCAACCATTATCCACATTGATTTGGTAATTTCTTCAATCTAGGCTGTTTTCTTTATCTTCTGCTTTCTAAAAGTAATGGAAATAAAAGAAAGCCATGGCCAATTCTTCAATTCGGCATTATCCCGCAGCACAATAACTAGGCGTTTAATGCTTGAAGTTAGTGATTCTAGGATTGCATTTTTTTGTTTTGACTTTCATTTGTTGCATTCTAGTTATTTGAATCTGTAAAATATTTCCAGGATTGCTTCTTTGTGTCAGTGGTAATCAAGAACCGTCTTGAATTACACGACAAGCCGGTAGCTGTATGTCACTCAGATAACCCGAAAGGAACGGCTGAAATTTCATCTGCAAATTATCCAGCTCGGGCTTATGGTCTGTCTTATACGAAAGTAATCTCTCTTAAGCTTGGTTGTACTCGGGGTCCTGACCTTTCTGTTTTTTTACTAATTTGTTGTCATTTTCTTTATCTAGGAGTGAAGGCAGGTATGTTTGTAAGACATGCAAAAGAGCTTTGTCCTCAGCTTGTTATTGTTCCTTACAACTTTGAAGCCTACGAAGAGGTACTTTTTAGAGTTGAGTGTCTACTGTATATTGTCACGTCTGTCCAGCTTGTTTGATATTGTAAATCAATTGCAGGTAGCTGATCAGTTTTATGACATCTTGCATAGGCATTGCAGAAAAGTCCAGGTTAGCCTCCAAAAAGATAGATTTTCAGTTACTGGTGTTTGTTTATCGTTAACATTTATGTTTATTTTTTGGAGTTTAGGCACTAAGCTGCGATGAAGCGTTTTTAGATGTCTCAGATTTGAGGGATGTAGAACCCGGATTTTTAGCCTCGACAATAAGGAATGAGATCCTTGAGACTACTGGATGCAGCGCAAGTGCTGGGATAGGCGGTACTATGCTAATGGCCCGTCTTGCTACCAGAGTTGCTAAACCAGCCGGCCAACTTTATATCTCTGCTGAGAAGGTGATTTTTATAAACAGCTTTCTATTTTTTGGGTATATGTGTTTGTTTCTGACTCGTAATCAGTGGAAAAAGGTATATGAGCTGTGGTTACTGGTTAGTTTCTTGATTGCCGAAGCCATTTTGTATTAATTTTGGTCAAACTAATAGTGTCTGCCATTTCTGCAGGTTGAGGAGTTCTTGGATGGGCTTCCAGTCGGGACACTACCTGGTGTAGGTTCTGTGTTGAAGGAGAAGCTGGTGAAGCAAAATATTCAAACCTGTGGGCAGTTACGTTTGATTTCCAAGGTAAAAAACCATTTTTGTGGTTATGGTCATGTCTGGTTGCTATTCAATTGTTAACAGTATCGTTTTGTTGACTAGTAATTGTTGGGCCACCTCTGAATCCAAAACATTTTTAATCGATTCAGTCTTAAAAAAGCATGTGGTTCTTGTATAATATGTAGACATTATCAATCGCTGTTAAGAAGAAATTTTCTATGAAACAATTTGGCACCAATTTTTTCTCTAATTAAAGCTTTGTGTTGAAATTGGTTCTGAAGTTAAGCAAAACACCATAGGTAATTTTATTTAATATGATATTTGCCTTTGAAGACTACTTTTTCTTATTAGTTTTCATCTGTTTAATAATTGTTATCGACAGACAACTTCGTTAAGCTTTACCAGAAATATCCTATCGAGTTTTGCAGGATTCTCTTCAAAAGGATTTTGGGGTGAAAACCGGCGAGATGCTCTGGAGTTATAGCAGAGGACTAGACCTACGGTCAGTTACAGCAGTGCAGGTTTGCTTAACTTTTGACTCGCTCACTTGTTTCACATTTCATCGTTTTCCTCTCTGTAGGTGATATTTTCTTTTGATATGTATATGCTCAACCAGTAACTTTAAGATTTTATATGTATAGGAAAGTAAGTCCATAGGGGCTGAAGTGAATTGGGGTGTGCGGTTCAGAGATCAGCAAGATGTCTGTATTCTCGTGAATAATGTCTTGTTTTTTTTTTCCAAACATTATTTCATTTGATGTTAGCTAAGAATGTGTGGTTGTTGATGGTTGCAGGTTCAACACTTCCTCCAATGCCTATGCAAAGAAGTTTCTTTGCGTCTGCAAGGATGTGAAATGATAGGACGCACTTTTACTCTTAAGGTTTTATGCCTTCTCTTAGTTCATTGTTGTAAATATTTAGGTTTTTGCTTTGATAGTATTCATCGCATTGGGTAGTATATGCCATGTTCGAGTGACATCATTCATCACGCAAAGAAACTATAGTGAATGTCTGCGCTCTGGTGTTACTTCAGATAAAAAAGAGAAAAAACGATGCTGAAGAACCTACAAAGTATATGGGTTGTGGAGATTGTGACAATCTGAGTCGTTCCATCACTGTGAGTTGTAATTTGGATGATAGTATTATTTTCTCTCACAGATACCACGTGCAGTATTTTTTCCTGTATAATTCTTAAAGCCTGATGATTTTTATCACTAATGCTGTAGGTGCCTGCTGCTACAGATGACGTAGAAGTTCTGCAGAGGATTTCAAAGAAGTTGTTTGGGTCATTTTGCTTGGGTAAGTTCGTCTCAGCTGCTTTGATAAGATGGTTTTACTGTTACTATTTACCGAGCATATATCGAGTCCTTCCTCACATGCAAGAAGCAGCTTAGTTGAATTTTCAAATTTTATGAAAGATGGATGAGAGTAGTTTGAAAGATATATGAACCTGTGAGAACAATTTAAGCTTAATATTGCAGAGTTGTTCTATCGTACTCTGCAGGAAAGTGAGAAAGTTGGTCCTTGAGACTGAACGTCCTGTAGGAATCTATTCTTTGCTATTGACTCCTGGATAACATCTAACTCTTGCATGCAGCTTCCATGATTTAAATTCAACTTTTTTTTATTCTCTTGAGATAGATGTTAAGGAAGTTCGTGGGGTTGGGCTTCAGGTCTCTAAGCTTGACAGTGCAGATCCTTCTAATAAAGGTTAGTTCTAAGGAAACTAAACTCTAGGGTTCACTAGGATTTGTTACATATTAAATTGCAGATCATTCTGCTTTATGTAATTTCTTATGCATTTCTGATAAACATTCTTGGAAAAAGGCATTCAAAGTCTCTCCCTATTCATTTATACTTGTTTCCTTGGTTTTCATTCAAGGTTCAAGGACTCTGAAATCATGGCTCAGCTCTGCATCTGCCTCTGTCCAAATAGAACAAGATGATAATGTTTTTGCTGCAAAAGTTAGGGAAAACTCAGGTAAATAAATGTTCTGTTAGTGCTCACTATGTTAAAAGCTTTACAGGTGATGACACGCTTATTTGCTATACATGTCTTTAATAACAACCCCGACTTTCTGTTCGAGAATGTATTAGTATGTTTGTGAGAAGAAAATATTCTGACCCAAAGTCGGTTTTCTTTTTCTTTCCTTTTTTTGTTGTTATGGCTCTAGAAATGAAGAGCTCTTAGTTAAGTTTTAGATGCGAAAAACTACTGACTTAATTGTTGTCTTGTGACAGATTGTAATAGGCATGTTACTGGTGGAGTTTCTATACTCCGAGAATCTAATTCAGCAGAATCTTCAATTCAGTCAGGTGATACAAATTCATCCTTACCGCCTATGTGTCATCTCGACATGGAAGTTCTAGAGAACCTTCCTCCAGAGCTCCTTTCTGAATTAGATGGAACCTACGGTGGGAAGTTGTTTGAGTTGATTGAGAAAAAACGAGGCAAAAGAAAAATCAACAGCAATTCTCCACATGTCTCCTTGGATGGTTAGTTATGTCAGCTGTATTAGAAGCCTGATGAAATAACTGTTTCTTTCCCAATGCAGTGCATCTGAGATGATTACTTTTTCTTCCCATAGGCACTGCTGCTAGCATTAAAGAATTAAAATCTCTCTCAGTTAAGATACATGGCTTGAGCACCTCTAGAGAAAAGGTAAAGCTCATGCTCTTTTTGGAATTAATCATCTCACATATGTTTGGCTACCTCAACAGTAGAACCCTGAAAATGGGGAGAGTGATATAGACTTCTAAGAGTTTTCGTTATATTCCCGAAACTAGGAATATAAAGAACCGTATGTGCCGCATCCTTCCATTGCCAGAACTTCTAATCAGCGCACAATAGAAATGACTGATTTGATGCCTTCATCCCTTAGTCAAGTCGACGTCTCTGTGTTACAAGAATTACCTGAAGAATTGAGGGTTGACGTATTGGGAGCATTTCCTGCCAACAGGAGACAACAGTCATCATCAAATGTTCCCATGGAGACTTCTAAGAAACAAGATGAGGAGCCGATAGATATAAAGGGCACTGAGAATGAGATTGGATTCTCATGTAGCTCTCTTTGGTTTGGCAATCCTCCTCTTTGGACAGAGAAGTTCAAAGTTAGTGGCAATTGTACTTTGGAAAAACTTTCAGGGATATACTTCAAGGTTGCTCAGTTAAGACCTATGTTATCCCGGGTCCTACAACACGCTATTTCAGAAATCAGTAGTTTTCATGATGCAGCAAGTGCCAATGATTTGGACAAAGCTATATACGATGTGTGTGAACTTCTTAAACAGTACATTAAGCTCAAGGTAGAAGGTGATATTGAGGAGATATATCTCTGCTTCCGACTTCTGAAAAGGTATTGCAGAGATCTTACTTGCACCTGTATGTGATCATAGTTATGACACATTTGACTAAACATTTGATTTAAAGATTTCTTTGATTGTTCATCTTAGATTATTACCACTTTTGGTGATGATTATACTTTTACCTCCAGATTAGCAGCAAGGAGCCAACTTTTCCTACAAGTCTATGAGATATTGTCTCCCTTTATTCAGGTCAGGGCAAAGGTTTCCATCACCATTACAAATCACTACCAAAAAAGAGAGTCAGAAGTTTAACCATTGGATAACCTTCATCCTGAATTGAATCATTTGGCAAAGTAATCAGACTTCTTTCTTTACATAGGCCTCGATCAGTGAACACTATGGAGGAAGCTTGAGTATACCTTGAAAGATCTTTACTGAGGTTGCGCTGAAGTCTGGCTGAATGCTATAAAAGAATGTATACTTGCAGGTAGGTACATACGCCTTCGTCCCTTCTGATCGGTTAAGATTTATTGTAAGTGTTAGACAGTGAAACATTGTTGTGGTCTTTACCAACGAGAGCTGTGAATAGAACTAAACTTGGGATTTGACTTTATAGGACAATGTGGATCCTGAAGGGGATCATGGTGAATGCACTCGGACAATACACGAAGCAGCTTAAGAAAACAAACTTTGGAAGATTCTTGTGGCAATAGAAGGCTAGCTAGATATATTGCTGCAAATTCACGTGTCATATGGAGTCTCGAAAACACCCATTGTGGCATTTGCACAATGGGATATGGAAGTTATTCAAATCTCAAAGTGCAGAGCCATTAGGAGCAACTACTTTTCTCTGTTCATAGGAATGTATATAGAAGAAACAAACACTACACTCTGCATATAATAGTACAAATTACATGTACATTGTTTTCATTCTTTCTTTTTATGGCAGCTTGTTTTCTTAAGCTGCTTCGTGTATATTTGCAAAAGAAAAAAGAGAATATATATTCTCCTTTATATATTTGCAAAAGAAAAAAGAGAGAAACATTCTTTTTACAAAAATTGCATATCGAATCTCGTGTTACGAAAATTCATCAAAACTCTTGATACGAAATATCCAAATTTACTCTTAAAATTTAGAAATTCTGGTATATGTAACGTAATATATTTAGAATACTAATTAACATCTAATAGACAAAATGGTTAGAATTTGGATATCAACAAATAAATTTTATTTGTTTTAAAGAGAATTTAATAAATTTCTATGGAAATGATATAAATGTAAACTTTTCTTCATTGCACTATATATATTATTTTAAATCACCTCTAAAAGTTTACATACGTAAACAACATTTCTCATAAATGGCTCTTTTGAGCTTAAACTGTTGAACAAAAAAATTACCTCTAAAGGTGATACATAAATTAGTCTTTCCATTAATATTATTTTTATTTTTTGACCAGTTTGAGTTTTCGGTTTGTGAAAGTATGGAAGGATACATACCCAACAACGATTACGATTATTGTTGATGCACGAATTTCAACAAAGTATATTTGTAAGTTCTTTGATAAGGGAAAAATATTCTCCTTGCGTTGAAGGTCCGGAGTTAGGCCGTTCTCACGATAAACATAAAGTTTATTTGTTTTATAGTTGCGCCTTGTGAAAGACTGCCTACATACCCTTAGAAAGGGATCAAGCCATTCGTAGTTCAAATTACAATAAGTGGGAGCTAGGCCATATGTGCAGCTAGGCCATCTGTTGACGAGTTGGGTAGTTTGGAGACAAGTTGGACGAACTGAGCTGTCAGTTGAGGAGTTTGACGAACTGGGAATTTAGCTGAGGAGCTGGACGACTAGTTGGACGAGCTGGGCAGTCAATAGAGGAGTTGGACGAGCTGAGTAGTCAACTAAGAAGTTGGACGAGCTGAGCAGTCAACTAAAAAGTTGGACGAGCTAGGAGACGAGATGGACGATCTGTGCAGTTAAGCGTCGAGTTGGCAGCTAGGAGACCAGTTGGACGAGCTGGGAGACGAGATGGACGATCTGTGCAGTTAAGCGTTGAGCTGGCAGCTAGGCGATTAGTTGAACGAGCTAGGCACTCAGCTGAGGAGCTGGACGAGCTGAAGAGCTTGAAGACGAGCTGAAGAGCTTGAAGACGAGCTGAAGAGTTTGAAGACGAGCTGAAGAGCTTGAAGACGAGCTGAGGAGCTTGAAGACGTTTTAAGTAAATATTTCTTCTCCTTTTTTTCCTCTCATTTTCTTCAATGAGATGTCTCTCTATTTATACGAAAACTAAGCTGGGGATAGGATCATGGGCCAACTTTTATGGGCTTGTTTCTGATTAAGTTAACCTTGATTTGGGCCGAGCTTAAATGAAGGGTGCAATCCATCCCCCAACAATTATATATTCAAAATACTGTTTTGAGGTAGTGTTCAGGCTTAAGTAGACCGTCAACAGCATGCTGCAGCTTAAAACCACCATCAAAGACTTTCTTAAGTGTGAGGTGGGTGCTGGTAAATCTGCTTCTTTTTGGTATGACACGTGGACAGACTTTGGTCAGATGGGCCAAGGCATCTGCGAGTTAGAAATTAGAAAAGATGCAAGAGTTTTTGACGCCTCGAGAAATGGTCAATGGGTATTGCCGGCAGCTCGATCTGACAACTGCCAAACATTCCTGGTGGCACTAACTGATGTTGGTGCACCTGAACATTGCAAAGGTTGTGATACTTTCCTTTGGCGTAATTGCTCCGGTACGTACAATCCCTCTTTCTCTTCCAAGGAAACATGGGAGCAGATTAGAGCACGGTCAGCTTTGGTCCCTTGGGCTGAGGTTGTATGGTTCAAGGAGCATGTGCCACGCTTTTCTCTTATTACTTGGCTGGCTATGCTTTCTCGTCTTCCCATTAGAGATAGGCTAAGTAGGTGGGGCTTGAATATCCCTACCTCTTGTGTCCTCTGCTCAACCTCTTGTAATTTTCCTTTGGAATGAAATCTTCACATTAAAACCAAAAAAAAAAAACTGATGATAGGAGATTCATGTGTGGGAAAATCAAACATTTTGTCTCGATCGATTCACAAACAATGTATTCAATATTGAGCCAAAGGCAACCATTGGTGTTGAATTTGGGGTCCGAAGTTATTACATTAAAGCTCACTTTTGGGATAACTCTGGTCAAGAACCGTATGATCTATAAATCATTCTCTAGTTTTTAAAAAATGCTTTCTGTCTGTTTAACGAATTACATACTCCTAAATAGTTGTTTACATGCTAGATTTTTTACACTATCTACTTATAGATATAGATTGATCAAAAAACGGTTTCTATAGAGAAGCCATGTGAGCTATAAATGTATGACATTACGAATTACTCAACGTTCAAAAACGTGGAATGGTGGCTCAAAGAGCTTCGTGACTACACTGATTGCAACAATTCACAATCATGCTTGTTGGCAATAAGTTTGATCTTGATTTTTACCAAAAAAAAAAAAAAAAAAAGTTTGATCTGGATCATCGCCGACAAGTATCAATGGAGGAGGCAAAGTCGTTTGCGGAGAGAGAAGCTTTTGTTTATTGAGACATCAGCTCTTGATGCCACCAACGTTGAAGAAGGCTTCACAAATTTTCTGAATTAGATCTACCTATATTTCAAGACCTCGTAATGGTTTCATATCTCTTTCTAATAATTCTGTTTTCTGTAGCCAAAATAATAATCTTTTTGTTTAATTTGGAGTATAAATAAAAGTTGGTGTGGTTTTCACAAATATAGTGAAATCTCTATAAACTAATACTCAATAAATTGATAAACACTATTAAATAATAACGGAATTGAGCTAAAATCAAAGCATTATAAAAACGAAATCAAATGGTTTTCGATTTTTTTAATTGACATATCATCTGAAAATTGAAAACTAAAATTCAAATTAAGATAATCATGAATTCATGATGTTTTCTTATACACTAATAAGAACAAAAATAGTAAATCAGGTTATCTCCCTAGCTAAGTAAAACCATAATATCAATACGGGCAATTTTCGGGTCGGTTGTAGTTTGGATCGGCTTTACCTTTCAGGTTTGATTCCTTCCAAGGATCCAACATTACCCAAAAAAAAACAACTAAGATTATCCTGGAATACTCGAAAATATCCGAAATACCCAAAAAATTCGATAGCAACAAAAATAACCAAACTACTATTAAAATATCTGAAAGTACTCAAAAATATCTGAATTATCCAAAAACCCTGTAAAAAACTAACCAAAAATACTCGAAAGTATCATAAATACTCGAAGCTAGGTAAAATGGAATTAATGAGTTTACTTAGCTTCGTTTTTTTCCGGTTACTAGTTCGGATTTTGATTAGGATCGGCTATTATCCTATATCTGAAATACTTATCCCTAAGACACATTCTGGTATTTTTTAGAACCGGTTGAGATCAAGATAGATTTTTTTTGTCGCGTTCAGATTTTGGGTTTAATTTTCTAACTAGCCCTACATATCACAACGTCAAAAGAAGATAAAGTCAGCTAAAAGAAAAAAACTTTCCGAGGAAATAATGTAATTTTCTTAACAAAATAATTAGAAGAACCAATATATTTTATTAACAAAAGCATACACATATTAAGAACGACAATGTAAAATAGGAAGAAAAAAATTAATTAAAAATTATATTGTATAGTAATAAATTAAAAATAATAATATCTAATAGAATTGTTTTTTTTTTTTTTACAGGAATAGATAAAATCAAAAATACTAGAAATTTGGATATCAATTACAAATTCTTTTTTTTTTTTTTTTTTGTATATGAGATACTTAATAAATTTGTATGGATTTGACAAGATAGTTTTGTTAGTAAAAACATACACGTGTTAAGAAGGGGAATGTATTATAGGAAGAAAATAAAGTTTTAACTAAAAAAATTTAGTGTATGGTTATAAATTAAAATAATAATATCTAACATGATTTTTTTTATACAGCAATAGAAAAAATATTAAAAATTTGGATATCAACAACTTAATTTTTTTGTATAGGAGATACTTTCAATAAATTTGTATGGATATGATATAAATGTAAAATTTCTTCATTGTACTATATATATGACTTTAGTTACCTCTATTTCTCACACAAAAATCAGACTTTCAAGCAAAAATTTAAAATTTCATAAGCATGGGAGCGAACATACCCAACAATGATTACGATTATTTATTTAAAGTGGTGATGTCAGGAGATTTCGGTGTGGGAAAATCAAATATTTTGTCTCGTATAACAAGAAATGAGTTCGATGTTGAGTCAAAGTCGACCATTGGTGTTGAATTTACGACCCGAACCTATCACATCGATAATAAGATCATTAAAGCTCAAATTTGGGACACCGCCGGTAGTCAAGAAAAGTTCGATCTATAAAATCTTTATTTTTATTTTTTAAGAGTGTTTATTCACATATGCTTAACCAATCCAAATACGAAAAACTCAAACTAAAGAAGAAACCAACCAGACTAGTCCTCTTTTCTTACAAAAAAAAAAAAAATTATTTACTGAAATTAAACTAACCAAAAAAAGTAAACCAGTTAAAACATCATTTATATAGATTTACCCTTTAAATTTAAGATACATATATTATAACCGAAATTGAACTAAAAAAAATCAAATGGTTTTCGATATTTATTTAATTAACATATCATCTGAAAATAGAAAACTAAAATCCAAATTAATATACTCTTGATGTTTTCTTACTAATAAGATTTTCCTTAATAAAATACAGATATGCGTTTGCAAGACTTTATTATAGAGAAGCAAAAGGGGTTCTACTAGTGTATGATATTACGAATCACTCAACGTTCGAGAACGTGGAACTTTGGCTCAAAAAGATACGTGAGTCCACTGATGCCAACAATGTTGTAATCATGCTCGTAGGAAACAAGTCTGATCTTGAAGATAGCCGACAAGTATCAATAGAAGAGGGAAAATCGTTCGCGGAGAGAGAGCAACTTTTGTTTATTGAGACATCGGCTCTTGATGCTACAAACATTGAACAAGGTTTTACGAATTTCCTGAACCATATCTACAATAATGTCACGAGCCCGTGATAATTTCATCGTTTGGTTTTAATCTATGTGTCAAAATCTTAAACAACATATAAAATGAAAGAGAAAAAGTATTAATTATTATATCTATATCAGTTTATTATTATATGTATATATATATATATATTTATAATATCTCTATTATTTTTTATAATTATTAATTGATATGTGACCAATTTAACTGGTTCATTAGTTATTTTATAAATAAAAAGCATTGCTTTAAGATAGAAAAAAACGAGAACCAAATAATACATTGTTTGAATTTTGCAACATATGCAGCTGAACTTGATAATCATTTCGTCCCATGACACGAGCGCAGCTGTATATATCACCTAGTTCCTTGTTGTTAATCAATTCATGAATTTTCTTTATTTGTTAAAACGATAATTTATTCTCTACTCTCTAATATTTTGTACGCTATATGAAATGATCAGTGATTGGTAACGTCTTCTCTCTTCGAACCAAAATAAAATCCAAGATTTACAATCCAAACTCACAATTACTAACGTCATTAGAGTCAATTAAGGAAATGAATTTGTTCGAATTCCCAAAGTATTATTATCGAAAAAACGGTAAATATTTTTCTGCCTTTTGATATCTCTCACAAGAAAATCTCAACTTTAAATGTAAATCGTTATCTTAAACCTCCACGATTTTCTCTTAAGAAAAAAGATTTCAAAAACCACAAACAAATCTTGAAAACATTTTCTACTATGTAACACAAACGCTTCAATGGCAACTTTGAATCACAACAACAACAAAAATATGGCAGAGAACGACTTCTCTCTAAAAGAAACATGTCCCAAAATCGGCGGCGGAAGATCAATTCCCGGCGGTGAAATGCTGACGTCAACATTCGATCTCGTCGAACGAATGACATTTCTCTACATCCGAATCGTTAAGGCTCGAGCTTTACCTTTTAATGACTTATTCGTTGAAGTCACAATCGGTAGCTACAAAGGAAGAACCAAACGTAACACAAACCCTAACCCTAATCCGGAGTTTCACGAAGTTTTCGCCTTTAATAGTGATCGTCTCCAAGGAAATGTCTTGGAAGTGGCCATGAAGGTGAACGAAGAAGAGGTAATTGGAAAGTGTAGATTCGAAGTAGCTGAGATTCCAACACGTGTCCCTCCGGATAGTCCATTGGCTCCACAATGGTATAGATTAGAAGATAGAAATGGGAACAGATTTGGAGGAGAGGTTATGTTATCTGTATGGATGGGGACACAAGCCGATGAAGTTTTCCCTGAGGCTTGGCATTCGGATTCCGCTACGGTGACCGGAGAAAACGTGGTGATTACGCGGTCTAAAGTGTATCTATCTCCGAGGCTATGGTATTTGCGAGTGAATGTTATTGACGCTCAAGATTTGGTTCCGTTGCAAGCAAACAGAACGAATCTGGAGTTCTTAGTAAAAGGGTTTGTAGGAAATGTTGTTGTGAGGAGTCGGGTTTCGTAGACGCGGACAATGAGTCCGGTTTGGATTGAGGATATGATGTTTGTTGCCGTTGAGCCGTTTGAAGACAGTTTGTTGCTTAGCTTGAAAGATAAGGTAGGTCAAAAAGAAGAGTCTTTAGGTAGATGTGAGATAAAGTTGTCTCAGGTTGAGAGACGGGTATTGCCCGGACCTGTACCGGCTCTATGGTACAACCTTGAGCGGGTCGGGGACTCAGGATTCGCAGGGAGGATTCATTTGCGGGTTTCATTGGACGGAGGATACCATGTCCTCGACGAGTCGATTCAGTATAGCAGTGATTACAAAGCTTCTGCTAAGCTTTTATGGACTCCAGCTATTGGTGTGTTGGAGCTTGGAGTCAACAGTGCATCCGGTTTGATGCCGATGAAGTCCCGAGATGGTCGAGGAACGACCGATGCTTATTGTGTGGCGAAATATGGGCAGAAATGGGTGAGAACAAGGACAATTGTAGATAGTTTAAGCCCAAAATGGAACGAGCAGTATACTTGGGAAGTTTATGATCCTTATACCGTAATAACCGTTGCGGTTTTCGACAATCTACATTTATTAGTACCCGGAAACACAAATGGTGCAAAAGACTGGAGAATTGGTAAAATCAGGATACGTTTGTGAAGATGCAGTTATTTTGGTGTTCTGTACTAGTCGTCGAAGTAGTACAGGAAGTAGTACAAGAAGTGATTTAAGAAGATGAGAAGCATAGTTGCTGATTAGGAGCTCGAGTACTTGGATGTTGGAGCGTTTGGTAAGTCAAGGAAAAGGAAAATATCTTTGTTTGAAGACGAAAGGAATCATGTAAGCAAATAGGAAGTTTGCTTGAAGTGAAAAGGAAATTGGCAAATAGGAAAATCTTTTCCTTATGAGATTAAGAAACTTTCTCTTATGTGTGATTGGAAGAACTTGAGGTGCAAGTTTCTGTTTATTATATAAGGGGGACGTGACCTTATGAGAATGTGGATTGGTAAGAGTAAAAATCCCAAAGAGATTCGATGTGAGAGATTGTGTGTGTGATCATGTGCGATATAGTTTCGCGGGTTAAGTGCTTGTGTGATCAAGCTTATTTGTGTGTAGGTGGCGATGGTTCATATTAGAGAATCTTGGTGATCGTTGGGTTCGTTGGCGTGACTGTTCGTGTGTGGTGGTTGTTCCAAAGACTAGGAGAATTGAAGTCTAGACTCAGGGGGAGTTTAGCTCAAGGTTAGGTTATCCTGATTAAATCTAGGCTCAGGAGAGTTTACTTAAGGGTAGAGATTTATCCTTAAGATTTCATGTTAATAGAACGGAGCGGTGAATCAAGAGGGTTGTGCTTGATTTACGCGTTTGCGAATAGGTTGTATTTGCTTTCTTATTCTAGTGGAATCGAAATCTGGACGTGGTCCCGGGGAGTAGGAAAAACCGAACCTCGTTAACAAATTTCTTGTCTCGTTTACTTTCTTCAATTTATCTTGCCTCATCCGCACTTACAATTGGTATCAGAGCGGGTTCTCGATAGAGATTTAGTCTTGCTTCGGGTAGATCAGGGTGAGGTTCAGGAGATCGTTCAGAAGATTGTTCAGGAGATCGTTCAGGAGATCATTCAGGCAATCGTTCAGGAAGTAAAACAGAGCTAAGCATCGTGCGTTATGGATTCATACATCTCAGGAATATTTGGTCTAAGAGAGCTTAATCATTATGATGATGGTGCAATGGTATTTCATTCTTCGTTTAGATGGAGGCGATCGTTTGGTTAGTTTTTGACCATGATGTGACTCAAGTAAGGGGAGATTGGAGTTATTGGTGTTGTGTTACTAGTGATGAAATTATTGAAGCTAGAGTTGTTGAGTTCACATACATAGTCAAAAAGGGGGAGATTGAAGATGCAGTTATTTTGGTGTTCTGTACTAGTCGTCGAAGTAGTACAGGAAGTAGTACAAGAAGTGATTTAAGAAGATGAGAAGCATAGTTGTTGATTAGGAGCTCGAGTACTTGGATGTTGGAGCGTTTGGTAAGTCAAGGAAAAGGAAAATATCTTTGTTTGAAGACGAAAGGAATCATGTAAGCAAATAGGAAGTTTGCTTGAAGTGAAAAGGAAATTGGCAAAAAGGAAAATCTTTTCCTTATGAGATTAAGAAACTTTCTCTTATGTGTGATTGGAAGAACTTGAGGTGCAAGTTTCTGTTTATTATATAAGGGGGACGTGACCTTATGAGAATGTGGATTGGTAAGAGTAAAAATCCCAAAGAGATTCGATGTGAGAGATTGTGTGTGTGATCATGTGCGACATAGTTTCGCGGGTTAAGTGCTTGTGTGATCAAGCTTATTTGTGTGTTGGTGGCGATGGTTCATATTAGAGAATCTTGGTGATCGTTGGGTTCGTTGGCGTGACTGTTCGTGTGTGGTGGTTGTTCCAAAGACTAGGAGAATTGAAGTCTAGACTCAGGGGGAGTTTAGCTCAGGGTTAGGTTATCCTGATTAAATCTAGGCTCAGGAGAGTTTAGTTAAGGGTAGAGATTTATCCTTAAGATTTCATGTTAATAGAACGGAGCGGTGAATCAAGAGGGTTGTGCTTGATTTACGCGTTTGCGAATAGGTTGTATTTGCTTTCTTGTTCTAGTGGAATCGAAATCTGGACGTGGTCCCGGGGAGTAGGAAAAACTGAACCTCGTTAACAAATTTCTTGTCTCGTTTACTTTCCGCTATTTAACGTACCTCATCCGCACTTACAGTTTGTCCACACTCGAAACCGAGAGGATCTACACGCATTCCTATCCTCTCATCATTTTAAAGCCGGATGGTGTAAAGAAAATGGGAGAGATTCAGCTCGCAATTCGATTCTCATGTATTTCGACTATAGATATGCTTCAGAAATACTCAGAACCGTTGCTACCTGAAATGCATTATCTAACTCCATTGTCTATCTACCAACTAGACAGTCTTAGGCATCAAGCAACTCACATACTCTGTTTGAAGCTAGGCCGGACTGAGCCGCCTCTAGGAAGAGATGTAGTTGAGTATATGCTCGATTTTGGATCTAACATTTGGAGTTTACGAAGAGGAAGAGCGAATTTCGAACGAATTGTGACTTTCTTCACCATGTTTATTGATTCTTGGATTTGGTTTGATTCGGTATGCAAATGGAAGAGTCCGGTAACAACGATTCTAGTTCACTTTATCTTCTTATTCGTTATTTTTCTCCCTAAGCACTGCGTTACCAGTCTCCTTTTGTATGGTTTCGTGATCGGGTTCTATCGATATCATTTGAGACCGAGACATCCTCCTCACATGGATATAAAGCTGTCTAAAGCAGATTCGGCTTTACCCGATGAGCTAGACGAGGAATTTGATGGGTTTCCGAGTGCGAAATCTCCGGATTTGGTGAAGAAAAGGTATGATAGGTTAAGAGGAATTGCAGGAAGGATGATGATGGTTTTAGGTGATTTGGCTACACAAGGAGAGAGAGTGAAGAATTTGTTGAGTTGGAGAGATCCTAGGGCAACGTTTCTGTTTTCAATGTTTTGTTTAGTTGCTTGTGGAGTAATCTTCTTAGTCTCCATGAAACTTCTGATGACTTTACTTGCGTTCTACGTCATGAGACACCCTAGACTTAGGGTTTTTGATATACCTTCGGTTCCACAAAACTTCTTTAGGAGATTGCCTTCAAGAGCTGATAGCATGTTATGATTTTCTTTATATTTCATAAGCTTCTTTTTTTTTTGTTATACTTCATTTTATAATCTTAAAATATAGTAGTTTCTTAGAAATGGACTACTTTTCTCAAAATATGCTAAAGACTGAAATTTATTGAGTCTTGAATTTACAATGCAAATAGGCAACTCCAAGTCCAAATGATACAAAACGGTGTCGTCTTTATAAATAGCCCAAGATCGGCCCAAAAAGTAAACTTGGGGAAAATATTGACAATTCTGAAACTTTGTGCCAAGTTTCAAATAACTGAAAACCGTAAGGGGCTTAATAATAAATAACAAATACTAAAAGCCACACGAAAAGCCCTAAACCCATCAGTACCTGAAAATATCGAAGACAAAATCTCCGGCCGGCGTTTTCTCAATCTCCGGCATCAATGGCCATGCTCTCACACCGTCTCCGACGAGTTCTTGTCGCCGCACCTTCCTATTTCCAACGATCCTTCCCTCTATCTCATCCCTCCGATTTCCCTCCCGTGTCATCTTTATTACCGAGATCTGTGGTGAAGCAGTCGACGGAATTTGGTAAATCTCCGGCGAGGCTGTTCTCGACGACTCAGTATCAGTATGATCCGTACACTGGAGAAGATTCGTTCATGCCTGATAACGAAGGATGCGATTTTAATCATTGGTTAATTACAATGAATTTCCCTAAAGATAATGTTCCATCTAGAGAAGAAATGATTTCGATTTTTGAGCAAACTTGTGCTAAAGGACTTGATATAAGGTTGGTGTTTCTGCAAATTGCTTCAATTTTAGAATTATTGAAGAAAGAATTCTTCTTTTGTGAGTATTTGTTGCATTTTTTCAGTTTGGAAGAAGCTAAGAAGAAAATATATGCAATTTGCACAACAAGTTACCAAGGGTTTCAAGCAACAATGACTATAGGAGAAGTAGAAAAATTTAGAGGTAATGAATGATATATGAAAGAATTTGTTGAATGGAATTAGATTTGTTCTTGATTTGTTGATACTTTTTTTTTTTTTTGTGGTGTTTTATAAACAGATTTGCCTGGGGTTCAATACATAATTCCTGATTCTTATGCTGATGTTGAGAATAAGGTTTATGGAGGTAATTTGTGAAAGTTTAATCTCATTGTGGAAGTTTATTTATGAGGAAGTTGCGGGTTTTTTTAATGTTTTTTGGTGTTTGATTGTCAGGTGATAAATACGAGAATGGAGTGATCACACCTGGGCCAATTCCTGTTCCTACTAAAGAAGGCTTTGATTCTCTAGAGAAGGAGAGTAAGCCGGAACAAGAGGAAGCTCAAATAATTCAAACGCCTTCAGATGAGGGTAAAATCTCAGGACAAGTGCAAGATCAAGGAAGTCAAACGCCTCCAGATCAGAGGAGTGTCAAGCGAATGCAAGGAGCTATTGATTTAGGACAAGGGCAAGGTCAAAGAAGTCGAATGTCGATCCCTGGACAAGGGCAGGGTGAAGGAAGTCGAATGTCAATTCCAGGACAAGGGCATAGTCGAGGTCAAGGAAATCGAATGCCTTTTATGCAAGGGGGTTTCAAGCAGAGCCAGGGAACTCTGTCTATAGGACAAGGGAAAACTCAAAGAAGTGAAATGCCTTCATTCCAAGGAAATGTTAAACAAGGAGAAGAAATACCAATCAATGGACAATGGCAAGCTCCACGAAGTCAAATGCCTTCATCTCAGGGGAGTTTCGACCAACGCCAAGAAACCCCGACCCTAAGACGAGGACATGCTCAAGGAAGTCAAATTCCTTCATTTCAAAGTGGTAACAACCAAAGTCAAGGAACACCAATCCCTGGACAAGGGCAAGGAAGTCAAATACCTTCCAATCAGGTGGGTTACAACCAAGGTCAAGGAGCTCAGACGCCTCCATACCAAGGATTACCAAACAATTACGGTCAAGGAGCATTTGTGCAATACAACCAAGAGCCACCGCAAGGAAACTTTATCCAAGGGACACAAGAAAATTACAACCAAATGGGCCAGAGGAGTTACACTCCACAGAGTGGTGGAAACTATGGTCCTTCACAAGGAGCAGGAAGTCCAGGATTTGGACATGGGCAAGGTCAAGGAGGTCATTTATTGTCTCCATATCAAGGGAGTTACAACCAAGGCCAGGGAACTCCGCTGACAGGACAAGGTCAAGAAGGTCAAATACCTTCATATCATATGGGTAACAGCCAAGGCTTAGGAGCTCCGGTGCCTCCGAACCAAGTAACACCAGGCAATTATGGTCAATGGGCATTCGTGAACTACAACCAAGGACCGCCACATGGTAACTTTCTCCAAGGACCCCAACAAAATTACAATCAAGGAGGTCAATGGAATTACAGTCCACATAACGGTGGACACTATGGTCCTGCACAGTTTGGACAGTGGTATCATGGACCCCCTCAAGGTCAAGGAAATCAATGGCCTCAATATCAGCTTAGTTACAATCAAGGCCAAGGAACTCCATTTCCTGGACAATGTTTATGTCCAGGATGTGGAATGCCTTCATATCAGGGGAGTTACAATCAAGGCCAAGGAACTCATATCCATGGACAATTTCAAGGTCAAGGATGTGCAATGCCTTCATATCAGGCGAGTTATAGTCACAGTCAAGGAGTTCCGGTTCCTCTGGTTCCTCCATACCATGGAAACTATAATCCAGGACCACCTAGCAGTTACGGGCAAGGGACATCTACAAACATCAACCAAGGATTTCCAGTGAACCCAGCAAATTACAATATGCAGAACGGTGGAAACTATGGTCCTCCACATGAATTAGCAGGAAATCCAGGATTTAGACAAGGGTTTACTGGACAAGGACAGAATCAAACATTTCAACAAGAGGATCAGAGAAATGTAGCAGGTGGCTTGAGCAACAATAATCCTGCAGACCCAACTGTAACCAGAAAACCAAATTCTCGAACATAAGCGATGACTCAGTTTGCTTGTCTCAAATCTCAATGAAAACAGAAGTCTCGCAGCTCTCACTTATTGTTCTGTATATATGTTAGATAGATGATTGTTTCAGTTTCTACAACAAAAGAATGAAGATCAGATGAGGGTGATGCAGGAATTGTGATACTTGCAGCTTCTAAGGAAAGCAGATTTCTGTTGTGGTAATATACCATTGAGCCAAATTTTGTCGGTTGAGTCACATAAACTTACATGTTGAAAATTCAGTTCACTTAAATCAGTTTTATGTGTTCTCTTTTTTATGACCTCACTGTGAAGTTATTGTAGAAACTCTCATCGGAATAACAATACTCTCTCTCAACTTTGTTGGAGGTAAAACTCAACATGCAGTCTGATGCATACTATAGCAAGAAGTGTAATACTAAAATCTTAAGAGATCCTAACTAAAATCTACTTATAGTTATAGATATGATGCTCATTTTGTATAAGACTGGAGAAATAAAGTCATACGGCCTTTTTACATAGTGGGTGGCAAAAATCAACATAAGGCTACGAGAGACAAACTAGGCCATGACAGGTCTTTCTTGGTTCTTCTTTAGAGGTGGTAACTTTGACAGTGCCCAAGTCGGAGAATTGTTATTTATCCACAGTACTTCACCGGTCTCCTTATGCTTGAAGTCAGGGGCTTTCGGGTTTCTCTACACATGGTTCAAAAACATCATTGGGAAATTCGAAATTGAACTTAAGAGGAGAAATGGAAAGAGAATAGTGTCTTCAAAGATGATATGGTACCTTGTCTAATCTGTTATCCCACCATTTACTCGGGTTCTCAACCAAGTTCTTCCAAGATTCCTCTCCTACATCTCATAACAGCTCGCTTTAGAAAAACGAGACCATTACAAATGCCACATACCGGCCTAATACTTGCTAAAAGAGGAACTTACTTTTAAGCTGTGTCAGATTTCCATTAGGTACTACAACGTCAAGCTCAAGCTGCGGGACTGTATTGGACATGAGAGGTCTTTCTTGGTTCTTCTTTAGAGGTGGTAACTTTGACAGTACCCAAATAGGAGAATTGGTCATCCACAGTGCTTCACCAGTCTCTTTATGCTTGAAGTCAGGGTATTTCACATTTGTCTACACGTGGTCAAAAACATTAGTGGGAAGTCGATAAAGAAGAAATATAAGGAGATAATAGTGTCTTCACTCTTCAAAGATAACCTGGAGCGTAATATTTTACCTTATCTAATCTGTTGTCTAACCATTTATCTGGGTTCTGAACCAAATCCTTCCAAGATTCCTCTCCTATATCGCAGGATGGCTCATTTTATAAAACGAGATAGTAACAAAATGCCACTACTTACCTAATACTTACTGAAAGGAGAACTTACCTTTAAGTTGATTCAGTTTGATGTTTCCTTTAGGGACTAAGACATCAAACTCAAGCTCTTTGAGTTTTGGCAAAGCCCAATCAGGAGCTGTGCTGAGCCACAGAGACAAACCACCAACCTTCATCTTGAAATCAGGATGTCCTGGCTTTACCTACACAAGGTAATATCGATAACCGAAAGATTTATAGCCGAAGATGTCGAGCAGCATGACTGAGAAAGAAATCAATCTGAATCAAAGTGTCATTACCAGTCCGTTAGCTTTATTCCCACGGTGATCCAACCATTCTTTAGGATTTTCAATAAGATGCTTCCAAGAATTAGAGGTCTCTTCATCTATGACTTTAACCTTTTTGGATCTCACTAGAAAGATAGAATATAGTAAATGTGTTAAACTCAAACGTTGCAAATCCTTGAACACAAGAGATATTGCCAAAGAGAATCACGCATAACATTAAGAAAAGGACATAACACATACCGGGCCGTTTCTTGGTGCTGATTACTTCTTTTTCAGGTGGTGAGATCGTTTTAGTCAGAGAAGTTGCAGCTTGTACAAAGTTAAGATTCTGAACCATAACCTGTTATATTATCAAAGAATCCAATGAACTATTCACATATAGATTAAAAGAGATAAACAAGAACATGAAACAGATTACACAAATCTAGTCTTTAAAACTCATTCCATCAACTACAAAAATCTTAATATGGTTATTGTAAGAACTGTGTCACCTGAACATTGGATTGAGAATATGTCACATTTGGAGGAGGCGAATCAATAAACAGCTTTCCGGAAACATGAATCCGATCTTCTTTCTTTACATGTTGAACTGCAATTTGAGCTAAATCTCCTTCGAATATTATCGGAATCCTGAAAAGTTCTCAACTTTGATTAATCTACACATACACACTCAAAATCAATGAGCTTAAAGCAAAATGTACCAGAAATTAGATGATTTTGAACCAGAACGCTGCGAAATTACAGTTCCTGCCCAGAATTTTCCATCGGAGCAAGGACCGAATTGAACTGGTTGTTCAACGAATCCAATTAAGTTGATCCAATTTGAAATTTCCGGCTTGTACTCAATCCTCTTCGGCGGAGTCGATTCTTTCTCCGCCGCAGCATTTACCGGTGGTTTCACTGATGCTTTTGCCCAAGGCTTCCTTCCTCCGCTTCCGATGACGGTGGCGGAGAAAACGCGGATTTGCTGCGAGATTACCCATTTTTGAGTGGGGAGTTTCGCTGCTCTTGAGTGGTATAGTGACGAAGACACTACTCTTGTCAATGTTCTTGAGATCAAATTCATTGTTTCATACTACGAGTTCCGGTGAACTGTGTTGCCGGAGAATTTTTGAGGGAGATGAGAGAATCTCGAAGATAAGAAAAAAGCCCTAATTTTGTTTTGGGCCAAGGGTTTAAGGGAAATAAGTGATTCACAGGCCCAAATAATTATATTGAATAATTATATTGGGCCGTCATACTAAAGGCTTATCCACTTACACAGTTAACCTAAAGATATGAAAAGTAATTTTTTTTTTATATGACGAAATTTTAGTTGATTTTGTAGCGTAAATCAAACTTAGTCATAGAAGAAATAACTTGTATTTTACTTTTACTTTTAATTTCATAAAATTTTAACAATATGAGCCAAAAAAATCAGTCAAATGATATGATAGTATGTTTTTTTTTTTTAATGTGAAAGAACTCTAACAGCAGTTGATACAAGTCGACTTATTAAATTCAATTTCCACATTCATGAATTGGTCAGACAGACATTTTGACTGTATGGTTGGATTTTATTATTTTTATTTTTATTTTTACATTCATAAAATTTAACATTTTGAGCCGAAAAAGGTAAATCAAATAATACGATAATATGTTTTTTCTCAAATGTAAAAAGAGTTAGAGAGAGAAAAAAAATATCTCATTGATGTATGGTAGGATCTGGATCAGAATGATGAGAATCTGCATGATGTACTTTCCAAAGAGGTGTGTGGATGCATTCTAAAAAAGCTGAGAGAAAAGGGGTTTACTGGACGTGTAAAAATTAGGACAATAGTAGCTTATGACTTTATATCGCCAAAGATGAAAAATGGTATGTACAAGGGTCTGCAAAAAATAATTTCAATAGTCAAATATGTCAAAACCTTCAATAGTATGTAGTTTGTGAATTTTGTCTATTTTTTGTTTTTCGTAAAAAAAAAAAAGATAGTATTGAATTAACATTAATTGTTTTTGTTTCAAGACCGAAAAATTCAACCAAAAACCAATTGGCTGATGTTAATATCAAATCTAGTATAAGAAAGTTACTTACAAAAAGTTAATGAATTTTCTTTCAATCACCAAACGTGCATGTGGGTCAGCGACTTGATCTCTGCTAAGTTACCGTCAGTTTTCTTCGCAGAGAAAATGAAACTAAGGAGGTTTCTCGTCTAATGAGCAGAAACAGTGAGAGCAATTTGTATACACAAGATTCATGAGAAGATCAATCAAATAGTAGATTTTTAATTTTCATTTTACTTTTATATTCATAAAATTTAATATTTTGAGCCAAAAAAGGGTTAGTCAAATAATACGATAATATGTTTTTCCTATCCAGTTTCTGTAATTGTTAAATATAAAGAGTGTTTAGCATTGTACATAATGAGTTCATGGGAACAAATTTTCCACTACTTGATGAAAAGCTTAAAATATTTAAATGTCTCTTACTGATGTCACACGTGGTATCATTATCAGTCATGAGATTATGAGGTGCCAAAAAATTAATTTATGATGATGTTTGTTTTCTAATTTTTGTGTATGTCAAATTTTATTTTCTTTACTCATTGTATTTTCTTATATTTCTTTTTTATTATTTGTGTAATACTAACTATATATGTACATAAATTTAAAATGATACGTATATTATTCTGATATGAAATGTTTTGGCATTTATTGATTGATATAAAGTGTGAGGTCTAAATATGACTTTTTATGATGGAAGATGTAGTTATATTGTATTGAGAGATTAAGCACTTATATATATATATATATATATATATATATATATATATATATATATAACTGAAATTTGTTTTAAAATGAGGTATTAATCCCTTTTTTTAATGTGTAATTGATTGTTCTAGCAAATATATATATATATATATATATATATATATATATATATCAATTACGCATTTAATTTTTTTTAAAAAATAAGTACCTCATTTTAAAAACAATACTAGATCATGACCCGCACGTACGTGCGGGGTTTTATATTATTTAAAAAGTTCTAACAAATTTTAATTCAATATAAATTATTTCGTTGTTTTTATGATATATATTTTAGTGTATTAGATTTGGATTCACACGTACGTGTAGAGATATTTTTATAGAAATTGTTATATAGATTTTAAAAATATAAAATATTTTGTTGTGTTAGTGAACTTTATAATAGTACAAATAATATAAAATTAGAGCAATAAACGAAATTCAGTTGCGTTAGTGCATAATTATATTTTAAGATCCGGACCTACACGTACGTGCGAAATTATATTTAAGATAAAACTAAGATATAATTTAGTTGCAAAAGTTAAATGATGTTACTTTTTTTATTTTCTAAACTAATCAAAACATTTCTAATAGTTTGATTATATGTGTTAAATAGGATATAGATTCGGTTTGAGTTTGGTTATTTCATGTATATTAGTTAGGCGTAACTATTTTAGAACGGGAAACATATTCCGTCATATATCTGTCATAAATTCTTGGTCCCATAACCCGTCTTGTATACGTGAAATAAAAATATGACAGTCCAGTATCCGGCATAAATAGAATATGTGTAACTGAAAATGTACGTACATGGTTATGTATGTAAACAAATCTATTTTATATAGTGCTTATAACCTGAACTCATACCAGTTGGGTATTTAGTTTGATTTTTAATTTATGTCCCCCTCTCATCCCGTCTCGTAATTCCTATTCTCATTTCATTCCATTAAAATCATGTTCCAAATTCTTATTTGCGTACTTTTAAATACCATACAATACATACTGTGAGTTTTGTAGATTAATATATATGCTGCTAAAGTTACAAATATATTTTAACAAATTTATTAATGTTTTTTTCCTTAGCTAAATTTTGCATATTCTTCTTTTTATTGTTTAATCATAATTAATTTGATTTTTGGACTAAAAATAAAAATTTGAGATACATCTTTAAAAGGGATATGCTATTGCTGCATAATTTGAATTCAAAATATATAATTAGTTTACATTATTTGAAAACTGTGTGCAATATATTAGGGATTTATTTAAGGAAGATCCGGTTGAAAAGCAAAAAATAAAACGCAAAATAATTTAAAATTTAATATATACAATAGATTGTTAGATATTTATCAAACTTGCTTTAAACGAAAGCTATAATGATAATTACTTTAAATTTATTATTATTTGAGTTTATTTCATCATAAATATAAAGAGTTGTTAATACCTAATATCGTATTTTAGAAATTGTGAAATAAAATTTTTTTTTATATTTTAAAATTTGTGAAAATATTATAACAAAATTGAATCTTAAAATATTTGTATTTAATTTTCTTACACAATTTTAAATTTAATTTTAAATTCCTCCATTGATAAATCTTTTAAATGATAGTGTTTTTAATTTTGAATTAAAATGATATTATTTTTCTTTTTATTTTTGATATAGAATAGTCTATTAAAATTTGTTTTATTTTTGAATTAAAATCTTAGTTGGATATCAAATCTTATTTTTTCAATTCCTATTGGTTAACAATTTTTTAAAAATTAATTTCAAATTTTCGTTTATAATTAATAAGAGAGAGAAAATTAGTTTATTTTTTTTGGAAATTAATAATTATTTAAAAGAATTAAACTATTTTTTATTTAAATATTTTAATTTTGTGATTACTATTGTACCCTTAATGAGGTTATTTAAAAACACTAAAAACCAATGTCATTTTTTTGTAATTCTTTACCCTTTATAAGGTTATTTATTATCCAATGCTTCCCAATTAATAATATAGATGAGGTACTTATTAATATTCAACACCTACATAATGATATACTAATTCAAATTAAATTAATAAAATACGCATTCCTAGTCTAGTACTCCCTATATAAGAAGTTTAAAGTAAATGCACACATATTTAGATAATTTATTTTTCTCTTAAGAACATCATTTATATTTAGTTAAAAATAAATTCAATCAATCATAAAAAAATACTACATAATGAAAATAGTCATAGTTGTAAATTTACATTGAAACTTGTAAAACATCTTATAATATGAAACAAAATAAAATCCCTAAAATATCTAATATATTGAAACAGAGGGAGTATATTATAAATTTTGGTGTATTCACATAACAAAATGAAACACATAATTAGATTTGATCAAAATACTTGCTTAATGATTAGATTTTGATACTTATCAGGAGTACATACAAGTTTTTCTCTAACAATGTTCAATAGTTAATAGGTATCACATTGAACATATTTTTGTGTATGTATGTCTATACATTAGTACAATTGAAAAATGATATAATTTTCTATAATCCCGTTCTTGTTTCGAAAAGATAAAGTTGTAATTAACTAGTTCTCTTTGATTTTCACGATTAGTGTTTGTTTACTTTTTACAAGTTATATATTCGTACATAATAATTACTGCCACAATCAGATCAATTCTAAGTTCTACTTGCTCTATGTAAATTATGTTGTTTTAAATATCGATTATTCAGATAAAATATCGATTATCATTTGGCCAAAAGACAAAGGTTTTGGGGTCTAATTAGTTTTTCATTTTTTCTTGTCGGAGTCCATAACAAAAACAACATTAGCCCACTTTTCTCCCAAAATTAACCCTACGCGCTTAAAGTGTTTTGCAAGAGATGGTCCATTACGTCAGACAAACGACTTACGTCTCAATATCAAAACAAACACATCAATAGGTTTTGGATATCCAAAAAACTAAGTAGATTTATGTATACAAATGTCAACGACGTTCTATCTACGTGTTTAGATGTGATATAAATGTTAATAACTTTCTATCTCCATGTCTATATGTATAAACATGTTAATAACGCTCTATGTACGTGTCTATATGTATAAACATGTTAATAACGCTATAATATATATATATATATATATATATATAATATATATATATATATATGTACGTATTTACATGAATACATAGATCCAATAATTTAAAACTATAATTACTTTTAACGCTCTATTTATATAGTTACATGTGTACAAATGTTAAAATGGTGGAATATATGTTTGTAGCGTGTTAAAATTGCTCCAATTCGAAAAAACAACAATTATTGTTAGTTTGGTAAGCATCAGTTCACGTGCTGAGCATTTAATGTTTGTCAGTTCAATCTTTCTCTCTCCTAAAAGTCAAAGCGCCCTCACACTCACATAAGAAAAAAATCAACAAGTTTTTTTGTAATTCTTTTGAAAACGAGGGTCATTTAGAGCGTTATTTTTTTGGTTGTCTCCGACAAAATCGACGTTTGTCGATTTCCTAATTACACTCTCCATTTTTGTCTCTGCACCAATCGTCCCTTAAAAAAATTCACTACTTTCACCATTTTACATTAATATCGGGCACAAGCATCGAAACCATTTTTTTTTTACAACAAAGGCCGAGAGGACACATTTTCTTACAGAAAAAAAGAAACCTCTCAAGACCAATATCGTTGTTACATGATTACAACAACAACAAACAACAGCAACAAAAAACAAGTAAATACAAATTATTTTCAAAACAAAAGTAGTCAAGTCACTCCAATGTAAGAAAAAAGGACTTTTTTACTCCGTGGTGATTTCCAAAATAGTGGTAAGTCTTGGCTTCTTGTATCTTCGAAGAAGCAAAGAAGAGCAAACAACACTAACCGAAGAGAGCGCCATACATGCTCCGGCTGCCCAAGGCGGTAATTGCACCCGCAGAACCGGGAAGAACACTCCTGCTGCTATAGGGATTGACACTACATTGTACGCCATTGCGAAAACGTAATTTAATCGGATTCGTGTTAGGGTTTTGCGGGAGAGATCGATGGCTGTTATAACGTCTTCTAAGTTGTTTCTCATCAGTACGTAATCTGCTGCTTCTATTGCTACATCTGTTCCTGCACCAATTGCCATTCCCACGTCGGCAGCGGCTAGAGCGGGAGAGTCATTTATTCCGTCTCCTACCATTGCTACTGTGCTTCCGTCTTTTTGCAGTGAACGGATAACATCAGCTTTTCCTGCCGGCATTACTTCCGCTCTCACATCTTTGATACCAACCTGCACTCATGCCACCAAAAAAACTGTCATTTTTACTAAAACAAGTCTGTTTATCGCGATTGATTTGTCACTTATAGGGGTGAGTTTTTTAACCAAACCAAACAAAATCGAACCAAATTGAAACCGAAATAGAGTATAATTGTACTAGAACCACTATAATCGAACCAAATCGCAAAAAAAAAGGGGGGCTTCTAACCTCTTTGGCGACTGCTCTTGCTGTTCTCCAGTTGTCACCAGTAACCATTATGGGTTGAACACCCATTCTAAGGAGACCTTCCACAACCACAGCAGCTTCTCGCTTTAGAGGATCCGCAATTCCCATCACACCGACTAATTTCCCACTATAGGCTACGATGACTCCCGTCTTTCCGCTTTCTTCAAGATCTTCCACAAATTTCTCGACATGGTCTGGGATGGTTATGGTATTTTCTGACATAAGTTTACGGTTTCCCACCTGATCACAGAGAATAAAACAAAACTTTCTTTCAGTTGGTGAGAACAGGACCGAAAGCAAGAAGTTGATAATATATTATGGAATAAACCCCAACCAGAATCATCTTCTCATTGACTAAGCACTGAATTCCTTTTCCGGGAAGAGCAGAGAAATCCGAGGTATTAAGTAACCATCCAGAGTTTTGCAAATCTTTGTTATTTGTTTCGCCATCTTCAGTGGATTCATCAAAGAAGTGGAAATGCCGAGCGTACGCAACTATAGCTTTTGCCAATGGGTGTTCACTGCTAGCCTAAGGAAATTAAGAGACAATATGAAAAGCTTTAGTAACAATTTTATATCTCACTATCAATCCAAGAAGCTAGGAAGGAAGATTTATCTGACCTCAGCAGACGCAACAAGTGTGAGGAATTCTCCACGGTCCATCTCTGAGAAAACTTTTGTGGTTGTCACAGTAGCTTTTCCTTGAGTTAAGGTGCCTGTTTTGTCAAATATTACATACTTCACTTTGTGAGCTTTCTCCAATGCATCACCTCCTTTGATCAATACACCATTGGTTGCTCCAACTCCAGTTGCCACCATAACAGCGGTCGGTGTTGCCAATCCGAGTGCACAAGGACAAGCAATTACCACGACGGATATTGAGAACATAAGCGAGAAAACAAAGTGAGTCCCGTTTTCCGGCAGCCATTCGTCTGGGTAAGCTCCAACAGCTCCACCAATTGACCTACAAAATCATTTGATTCTAGAAATGAGAACAAACTGATTTCATATGCTTTGTTCTCAGAAAATAATTAAAGTTAAGGTACTAGATCTCACCAGCCTATTAAGGTGAACAATGCCAAAGTAATCACCACCGGAACAAAAATACTTGCAACCTGAAATTGGGACAAGCCAGGGTAAGTGTGTTTCCCTGTTAATGACTATATTATAAAGGAACAAAGCAATAACACAAATGGATGACACACTTATTGACATATTTATAAAGTATACTTACATAATCCGCAAATTTCTGAATAGGAGCTTTAGACATTTGGGCTGTCTCGACCAAACTAATAATCTGGCTCAGAACTGCATCAGATCCCACTTTTGTAGCTTTCATGTGAAGAGCACCATGCATATTAATAGTACCCCCAATTACTGGTGAATCAACCTCTTTTGATACAGGAACTGATTCACCAGTCACCATACTTTCATTGACGTAACTTGAACCCCATACCACAACACCATCTGCAGGGATCTTCGCACCGGGATGAACTTTTAATGTATCACCAGGCTGAATCAATAATGCATCTATCTCTCTTTCCCCTACAAGCTTTCCTCCTATAAAGTGGAAGAAAGAAATGGAACTGAACTTAAAACAAAGTTGAATAGTTGAGCTTTAGTTTTTGATATAGTTCAAGTTTACTGATAAATGATCCTCATTGGAAGCATTTCGGTATAACCAGCATTTCGATCCATAATCATTTAAGGATAGGACAAGTAAGTACCTTTTCCTTCGATTAGTAAAATCGCTGTTGCTGGTGTAAGCTGTACTAGTTTCTTCATAGCATCTGAGGTTTTTCCCTTTGCAAGGGATTCCAAATATTTTCCAAGCAAGACAAATGTTATCAGCATGGCGCTTGCATCAAAGTATGTTGGAGACCAAAAGCCAGTGACTGCTCCATATAAAAGAGCCCCAACAGAGTAGAAGTAAGAAGCAGACGTGCCCAGAGCGACGAGCACATCCATGTTAGTTGAACCATTTCGTAGAGCTCTCCATGCTGCAACGTAGAAGCGCTTGCCAATAACAAACTGAATAACACTTACCAAGGCCCATTTCAGCCAATCTCCCATCATGAAGGGTCCACATCTCCATACCAGTAAGGCATCAAAAAGAGCAATGTGGGGGCAGATTACTTGGATGAAGAAGAGAGGAATCTGGATAAGAAAATCATTTCTATTAAATGACATTAGATAACAGATTCAAGACAAATGTTTGTATCATAAATGGTGTGTGCATTCCATAAAGGGTGAAAGGCAGATAAGTTACTCACACTGAGAACAAGACTAGAGATAAAACGCCGAAACATATTCGAGGCCTCTCCAGTATCTTTCGAAGTCAACCTTTCATAAGGGCTCATTACACGCAACTTAAACTTCCCATATCCATCTCCTTCAATCCCATCAACCAAAGATCTCGAACTAACAACTTCCGGATCAAACACAACCTCAAGCTCTCCCGATATCCTGTCAAGACGAAACTGTCTAACCCCATTCAATCTCGTAAGTATACCTTCCAAAACCTGAGCATCAAGCTCATTCATAATCCCCTCAACCCTTAAAACAAGCTTATCCTGCTGATTACTCTGCACAAGCGAACCTTCAAACCCAGCATCTTCAATCGCAGTAACAATATCATCTTTGTTAATAACATTAGGATCATACTCAACTTCTCCTAATGATGTAGACAAAGCTACAACTGCTCTTTTCACTCCAGGAAGATCTCTTAAAATACCTTCAACAGAGTTAACACAAGCAGCACAAGTCATACCTCCAATTGTAAATTGACCCACCAAAGTAGTCCCAGTAGCAACAACCTCAGCCAAAATCTCAGCCTCAAATCCAGCATCTTCTATAGCTTCTTTAATATCCTCTTCCTAAAACATACACAATAATAAATGCTCCAAATCAAATCCTTCAGCAATAAATTTCAATAACTACTGTATATACGATCTCAAAATCCAATTTAAATTCGTCGAAAATCGAAGAAGAAAATTGATGAAAACCTTGACTAAATTTGGATCGAAGACGACATCGGCTCGGTTTTGTAACAAAGCAACAGAGGCTTTGAAGACGCCATTAACGTTCATCAAAGCTCCTTCAACGGAATTAGAACAAGCAGCACAAGTCATACCGGTGATTCCGACCTGAATCTTCCTTAAACCGGAATCATCTCCTCCTCCTCCTTCTTCGATCTTACTCAAAATATCATCGGCGTTCTCTTCGTTGTAATACGAATCGAGAAGACGAACTTCTTCCATATCACCGACCTCTGAAGACGATTCTCCGGTGACCGGAGTAAGCTGTAAATCCCGTCTACTCGGCGCCATTTTTTAATGAGATTTCGACGTCAAGCAGACGGGAGGATTGAGAAATCGGAGAAGATAAAGAGGAAGAATTCTTCTTCGTCTTCTTCGACGATGATGGTGATTTGAAAGTTTCAAAGACCTTTCTTTTTTCCTTTATGTAACAATGGAGGATTTGAAGAAATAAACAAATTAAAAAAGAAAAAAAAAAACTCAAAAATATTATTTTCGTAAAGAGAGAGAAGAAGGTGGAAGATAGCAATTTTTCAACTAAAACACGTATCAGATATTGACAATTTTACCCTTGATTACTTTTGTTAAATACATATATGGGCTTTTTGTTGCCATTGTCATCCTTCTAGACGACTAAATCAACAGAATCTATTTATTTATTGATTAAGATCTATTTATCCAACTATTTTTTATATAGGAAACAAAGTAAAAAAAGAAAAAAAAAAAAGTATTTTATAGGAGAAAACTTATTAAATAAAATATTATTATTACGAGATGATAGTAAAGAACTAAAGAAATTATTTTGACGAAAAAAGTAAGAGTTTAAATAATGATCCGGTTTATCGAAATTGATTTTGTTCTTCACCATAATAATACTATTGATATAGGTGATGATTGGTATGTTTTAAAAAAAAAAGAATGGTAAAGATTATATAATTTGTTATGTAATCAATTTTTTGGATGGTGCATATAGATGACCAAAACTTTATATAAAATCATTTTAAAAAAATGGATTACACAATTTGTATCATGGTAATACGATATTCGCTAAATAAAATTGAGATGGTATATCTAAATATCACCATTTTTTACCGCTTTTAATACCCGATCAATTTTATTACTGTTTCAAAAGCCTTTTTTCTTTACGAAATTTTTTAAAAATACTTTAAACTGAGTAAACACAAGCCTTTTCCAATTGATGCCTTTTAGTCAAAAATCTAGATTTTCTTTGTCTATATAAAATCCTACATTTTCTAATTTTCATGTCGAATTTTTCAAAATAAGAAATAAACACAGAAGATTGAGGGAGAAACTTGATGTACTTCTTCAAATTAAAGTAATTAAGAGTGGTATAATTGACTTAGAAAAACATTGAAAAGAAGAACATGTTAAAAAATAAAAACCACGTTCTAGAGTTTCTATAGCTTTGATCTATTGTACTTTCAATAGATATATTATCAGGAACATGTTAAAATGGCATTCATTATTGGCTTTGATTAGTCTTGTTGATTTTTTTATTATATCATATAGCCGTTTAAAACATGATGCTAATTGCTAAATAATTATTCCTTCCGTTTCACAAAAAATGTCGTCTTAAGGTTTTATTTTTGTTTCATAAAATATGTCGTTTTATGTTTTCAATGCAGAATTTTAAATAAAATTTTAGTTTTATCCCTGTTTTTTTCACTTATTAATTAGAAAGAGAAACTATTTTAGTGTATTAATAAAAAGTAAAAAAGAAATTTAAATGTTTTTTTAATTTGTGTGTAAAATGGTTGAATGACATTCATTGTTTGGCGTCGTCGTCTACTAAATAAACAATTTGATTCTACGATTAAACATCGTAGACTCGTAGTGGGAGTCGTAGACGAAGAAAAAATACGATAGTAGCAGTAAATGTTTATGGGCACATGGCTCTTTTTGTGTTTTGTTTTTATAGCAATTTACTACTGTACTATTTTTTCCACAGTAATTTAATATGGTTCAATGGTGTAGCCTATAGTCTGATCCCGATGAGTGGTAGTCTACCACTGGTAGACTCGTGAGACCTATTTACTGTATTTTTAGAAGTAAAATAAATGCACCCATTGTGTATAATTTATACGTACCTTGATATTTGAGCAAAATAAAAATGCAATATTATGAAGCTGTTTTAGCTAAATTTAGTACTCCCTCTATTTTCCAAAGATTGATTTTCTGAATTTTGCATACAGATTAAGACAGAATGATTGTTTTATTTTAGTACTTATTTGTCTACTCTTTTTTGTTTCCCAACACTACCAACATTCTTTTTTTCTTTTTCTAATTCAATGAAAAGTTTTGCATCCAAAAAAAGAAAAGTTTTGGCACTCACAATGAAAAGCTTTCTAATTCAATGCAGTGAAAACTTTCTAATTCAATGAAAAGTTTTACGAGTGTTACTAATATATGCAAATAGCACAAAAAATAATGAATCCGATACACGTCTCTTGATTCTTCTTTTTCTTCAGAATACTTCTTGTTTAAATCAAATTCCTTGGTGGAATTAGATTTCACCTTGTGAATCAGTTGAACATTTTTTGATTCAACTTATTCTCCTTGTTTCACTTTTTCCATGTCATGATGTTCTGGATTCATTTGAATTTTTTGAGAAGAAAAAAACTGTAAATAAAAAACTGTAAAATAATGGTGGATGTTGTACGTACAAGCACCTGTACTCACATATAAATTGACACAAGAGTAATAACTACTCTTTGACTGTACTTGTATAAATTATTTTTTCCATGCGTGTCATTAATTTACATTTTTCGTAAAAAGAGAAAGCAATTAAATGTATTCTAAAAAATCAATCTTTTGAAAACAAAATAAAAACTCAGAAAATCAATCTTTGGAAAATAGAGAGAGTAGTTGGAAAGATGGTTCCAAATTTCCAAATAAAAAAGAAAGAGAACCAAATTTCTGAAACATTGGAAATGAATTAACTTTGAAATAGGTAATTTACTTTTCTTTTGTTGGATATGTGACTTCCACTCCACTAATCAAAAGCTAATACACCAAATATACTTTCTCTCCGTCTGCATCATTATGGTTTCTAAGAACTAATAAAAAGCAAGAAAAACAAAGGCAAAGATAACAACAGAACCTTCCACTTATAATAAATGGTCAAGAGATAAGCTTTGACCTAAATGTATCGTTTTTCTCCTTTTTTTTGTTTGTCAAGACCTAAAACGTAGACTTTAAGTAATCTTGAAAACAATTTCTGATTCCTTAAAACATAATTTGTGTAGTACATATAGCTTCCCAAAGGGTAAAATTTGTATAGTACATAGAGAGCTTCCCAAAGGAGTAATCATAAATTGTGTAGTACCAAAAAAAAATAGTAAATTAACAAACAAAAAAAAAACTATAGAGATTGAGGAACCAAAGACATCAATTATGTAATCTTTTAAAATAATATATATCATTATTATCTTTTCGTTTTGTACACTTTTCCTTTTTTTCTAAAAGCAATTCTCACATAGTTTCTATGCAGTTTCGTGGAATAATAAAAAAGAAAAAGTATCTACTAACAAAATAATTTATCTTTTCTTTTTTTTTTTTTGGGTGACATCAACAAAAACTTTTTTTTTTTTTTTGTTAAAGAACTAACAAAATAATTTATCTTTTCTTTTCTTTTTTTTGGGTGACATCAACAAAAACATTTTTTTTTTTTTTGTTAAAGAACTAACAAAATAATTTTTATAAGCCAAAAATTACAAAACACGCATCAAAAGCTTTGTTTGGTACATGACCCACCTACCAAACAAATATAAATATAATCTCGTGTGCATCTTTTATATCTAAAAAATGAGTTTAATGTACAAAAATAAACAATAATAGTATTACGTTTTCTTAAGTCAAATCTAAATAATGAAATATTATAATCATGTCAAATAAATTAGGTATTAGGTATATCGCATCCATAATCAGTAAAAGTGAAGAAAACCTTTAAAGTGTCCATGCCTAATGCCTTCAAAGCCAATCCCATTATTCCAAACTCCCTTACAAATTAAATAAATATGCATTTAGTGTGTTTGTTAATTTCCTACAGTATCAGTTTATGCGTTACATTAAAATAAACGCAAACAATAAAAACAAAAGTCAAGAAGTCGTTGAACATCGTGAGGGGTAATCTAGTAATTTTTATAAAACCTAAGAGACAAATGATATTTAGTTGAGCTAACGAGAGTTGGTTAGTGTTAGTGTGTCAATTTCCTTGAGTTGGTCTTTTTTTGACTAACTCTGATCAAAATCTTCACCATTATTAATAATGTCTCCATTCACACTCAAATTGTGGAAATTATTACCACTAAGCATATTAAATGTCAGGAGAAAAGGAACCTTCTAAACTATTCAGAGTCTTTCAAACTTCTCTTTCAAAATGAATATATCCTCCACTATGATAAAATTCAAAGCTATACTAACACTTATGCCAATACCAGTCTAGAGGTAAGAAATGAATTATACATTATCCGGTTAAGAGAAATTTGCTAAACCGGAACTGATTTTCTAACAGCAAGAATTAAGATTTCTTCCACTAAGCATTACAATCTAAAGTGTCTGGTTTTACACAGTCCAAACCAACCAGTTAGATCACTAAAATAGCTTTCTTCATTCTCATACACAAGCCTGCTTTACAATCAAATAAAATTAACCACAAGATAAAAATTGAAGTCTCAATACATATACTGCTTCTTCACCGATTTGTGTCATACCTACAAAACTTAATAGCAGTAAAAGTTTTTGATTGCAAAGACCTAAAGAAAAAGTAACACTAGTAATTTCAATGCAATTCGATCGAAGAATTCAATCGTCACCAGGAGAATTATCAGACACCATCTTCATGGATTCTTCTTCTTGTTGTGCCTCTACTTCTTCTGCATTGGTGTTTTGACTTTCAGCCTGCTTGTTCAATGCATTTTCAGCTTCTTGTATATCATCTAAAGGCTTATCTGAATGAAGCGGGATTCGATCAGACTCAATTTTCTCATCAGTTTCTGGATCTAAGTCTCCATCTTGATTGGTAGATTTTGGTTCAGAGCTTTTGCTCTCTAGCGAGATTGACTTCGTCGTACCAGTGATTCCCTCTAGACTAGGCCCAGGTGCTTCAGATGGTACTGCTGCTATCACAGAATCTTCTTCAGGTGGTGGAAATCTGATTGCTTCAGAGGACAGTGGTTCTGTGCTGTTTAGGTTGTGAGGAGGTAAATTGGGTTGAGAAGACCCTGAAGTTTCCCCCGCTAGAGACGATGGAGGCAAATGAGGAGTTGAGGATGTTTGTGGATGGCCTTGAGAGCTGCTTTCAAAAGCATTGTGGCTGCTACTACCAATGTCTGTAGTCTTTTGACTCGATGAATGCAATTTACGTTTCTTTTTCTTACGCAGACTGTGTCTTGGATCTCTAGGAGCAGGAGGCGGCGGGTCTGGTATCACAAACGGTGGAATGGTGGTGGAATCTTCGCCATATAAAACGCGGACTGATTGAGCTATAGCTGACACAGTTGGAGGTAGAGTGGGTGGTTCAGGTGACTTCACGGTAGGAACAGTCACAACATCGCGTAACCAATGAGGTAGCTTGTTCTCTGAAGAGCTAATTCCCAAAATGTCTCTCCCCATAGGATTGGAGAGATTCAACCCTCGGTTTGGATTAAGGAAAGATGGATTGGCTGATCTTCCCAAGAAGACATTGTTGCTTGAATCAAGCATTGGAGGTAACGGCATATCTAGAAACAAGGGTAATTTCCCGCGCTTAATAGCATCCCGTTTTTCATCCGCTCTCAGTGTGTTTAAGGAGCTTAAACTATCCAAACCCAATGAACCTAAGTTGCCCATTCCAAGAGAGTTGAGTGGGAAAGGCTTCTCGTTGGGAATATTTGTCGATGCCCCTGGTCGTTCAGATGGTCCAGCAGAAGGATCCCCAGGAAGATTGTCAGTGCACAGATTTGCCATGGGAGGAAAAGGCTCACTTCGAAATCCCAGGTGATCAGATGGTTCATATAACGGAAGGGGAGATGCTAGATCGCTGAATCCGAGTTTTATGTCTGTCAGGTGAGATTGGAACCTTGGAGGAGTGGCATATTTAGTTCCATGTAAAGCCCGATTCATTATTCCTTGGGGAAGACCAGGAAACAAGGAAGATTTGTTGGACTTATCAGTCCTGCTTGATTTAGATGGCAGAGATGAAAGACTATCCAAGAATTTACGTTGCTCTTCTTCCCACCTTGCTGCCAAGTACTCTGGTGTTTTAAATTTCGAAAATTTTAGCCTTGGATCTCTGAGAATTGTCTCCCAGTTTCCATACCCATGTCTGCGAATCCCAATCCAGAGAGAATCTAGTTCATCCTCGGACCATGCATCTACTCTTGTCTTCTTTTTCTGTGAGTGCCCAATTCCAGAACCAGTTCTTAGCATTATATTCTCAAGCACCTTTCGATGGTTCTCCGGGATAGATGAAAGAGCTGATGGAAACTGATCCAAACCCAAAGGCGGTAAGTCCTTGTCTTGTTGGCTGAAGACAGGTGGATCCATAGGAGGGACTTTCATATTGGGTAGAAACGGCATTGATGGTACGCCAAATAGGTCTTGCATAGAATGACCAATACCTTCAAATCTTTTCCTCATTAAAAGATTAGCCATGATGTCTTGATGGGAAGTTCCCATGGTTCTCGGCTGAAATGGAAATCGAGGAAGCAGCTTATCATCAAATGGAAGATTAAGTAGCGGAAACTTCTCCTGGAAATCAGCAAAAGCAGCACCAGAACTTCTGGGACGCTCAAAATCCCCTGACGGAGGAAGCTGCAATGTGCACAAGATTTAACCCATATATAAGTATATGTTTCACAAATGTGTATGGAAAGTAGATGTGTTAGATGAAATTGCATTTAAAGGAGGGAGGGGAATACCTGACGATGTGGAAGCCAGCCATCCAGATTACTAAGAGGCTGCTGAAAAGGTTCTTCCTTTACGTTCTGTGGATTTAGTTTGCCCAAAGAAGGTTCCTGGTCATTTGCATCCCTCTCAACCAAGTTCGATGTTTGGGGTAGATTGAAGGGAAAATGGGGTCCTGTTATGGTTCTGTTCTGTCTACTACCTGGACGAGAATAATTTCTCCGGGAGGATTCTGATTGAGTAAAATTAGGAGCACACAGTCCAAGTACTGGCAGGTTGTTTGGGGGTAAAGATGGCAGACATTCTGCGCCATGATGATGGCTTGGAAGATCTGGTTTAGGATCTGAAGAACTTTCTAGCCTTAACGAGCTCGCTTTTCTTTGTGCATCATATTGCTGGCTGGCTTTGCTATCGTCCAAGTCCATTGATGTAGGGCTTTCTTTGTCCTGATTAGCTACCTGATCCACATTGCAGTTAGGAAGAGAATCTTCAACAGAATTCCTTTTTGCAATCAGGATCTTTTGCCTCTCTCGCAGCTTGGCACTGTTTTGCAGATAATAAAGATAGTGTTATTTAAGATCTTAAGTTAAGCATGATGAGGAGCTACAGGTTTTACTTCACCAGCAAATTAATATGACATAAATTCGATATATTCTAACCAAATATACACAAATTGATATTGCTACAGAATCTTCTTTTGTCTTCTCATCTGGAAAGATCACAATCTTTAGGCTAAGTAAAATTTATCTAAATATTTGCAAAAGGTACAAAACTTTCCAACTTCACTATTATCAAACCTAGCAAATGTCGAACAATGGATAGACTTAGAAGTAAAACTTACAACTTTTCTTTTAGGGCTCGCCCAGCAGGTGTATATTCTTTCTTAAGTTCCGGTTCTGGTTCTTTCTCATCTTCACCACCACTCTGAAATAATTATAAAATAGGAATACTGGTAAACTGACACGACAAAGGTATTCATAGCCACAAAAAGATGCTTTTGGAAGTAGAGATGAACCTCAGTTACAGGTCCACTGGTATGTGGGGCATATGCTTCCCTGTATGAAACGGCCTTTCTCAAACGCTTCCCTCTACCAAGTGCTGCTTCTTCCTCGCTCTGATATTTCTCCCATCTACAAATACAGTTGTTCGTATGAAAATCAGCTAACAAGTAATAAGCAGTGAAAACAAGAACAGATGATGCCAAGACCAAAGAAATAACAGAGCCAAGTCGCTGAACTCAGAGAAAGAGGAAACTCCAACCTCATACGCAGAAGCCTGTCCCATTCATTTTCTTCAGTAAAATTAACTAAATCATCATCTTTCCTCTCTGAGCTCTGTTCATCAGTATCATCAGTTACCAGAGCAGGTGATTCAGCTTCAACTTGTTCTTCAGCCGTTTCCTCATTCCATTCCACAGGCTGTTTATGAAGAAATATATAAACTATTGAACGGACAATTCAACTATGCAGGTTAAAGCAGCCTAGGTATTTAAGGGTCATTTGAGTAAATCTAGTGAGACTTGTCTCACTGTTCCTTTGTTAATCAGCTAAAAGAGAAACTTGCATCTGGAAACCTGACAGTGCATATCAGTTGTGACTAGAAAACATGCATATTAAAATGTCAATTAGCAAGACAAACATATGAATTTTTTTTTCCCACCTTTACGGTGCCGAGCATATCATTTTCCAACTCAGTATCAGCGGCATCAGTGGAGGCTGATTGAATATTTGACCGGTCAAGCAACTTCATAATTGCAATCTCATCCCAAACAATCTTCCCATTTCCTTCTGTACATTTGTCTTGATAAACATCTCCGAGGCCACCACCTTTTTTCCTGCTCTTGCTTTCTAAATCCATGATTACATCTAAGTTTCCATTACTTTCAGCTGTATCTTTCTTGTTCTCACCAGCGGAGTCGTTGAACAGTTCTTCGGTACCCCAGCGTAGAATATCTTCAAACTCCTTCTGGGATCCGGACTTGTTTACAAAAAGCTGATCGAGCATCAACTTCTTCTTGGCCAGCTGCAAAATGCGCTCTTCAACACTGGCACGGACGACAAGTCTGTATACCAAAAGTCGTTTGGATTGTCCAATTCGATGAGCTCTATTCATTGCTTGAATATCAGCGTGAGGGTTGAAATCAGAGTCATAGATGATGACAGTATCAGCCGTTGCCAGATTGATACCAAGACCACAGGCACGTGTTGATAACAGAAAAACAAACCGATTTTTGTCTTGGTTGAAACGTGCTATAGCTGCCTGACGATCAGCTACCGCAACAGAACCATCCACCCTTTCAAATGTTTTAGGCCCAAATTCTATGTTCAGGTAGTCCTCCAGAATGTCTAGAAGCTTTGTCATCTGTGAAAATATCAGAACTCTATGGCCTTCCTTCTGTAGCACCTTAAGCATAGAGTGCAACAGGGTCAACTTGGCTGACGCTTTTATTCTCATATCATGAAGAAACTCCAATGACCCAGACTCCGGCTCAGTACCTGGTATGAGATATGGGTGATTGCAAACCTTTCTCAACTGCATCACTATGTTAAGCATTGATTGTTGCGCTACCCCTTTCCCGATATTTCGTAGTATCTGATAGTTCTTAGTTAGCATTGCACGATAATATTCCGCCTGGATTGATGTCAATTCGACAGGGACCATCCTCTCTGTCTTTGGAGGAATATTCTGCATGGCATCTTTTTTAAGCCGGCGAAGCATATGAGGAGCAACAAGTTTCTTCAGTTCCTCTACTTTCTCAGCACTTGTCAAATCATGGAACCTCTCCTCAAAAGAAGACAAAGAAGGGAATGACAATGGTTGCAAGAAGTTGAGCAGGTTATACATCTCACCAATGTTATTTTGAAGAGGGGTGCCAGTCAAAAGCACACGGTGTTGAAACGAGAATGTGTTGAGCAAGCTAAACAGCTTACTTTCTGAATTCTTTAAACGGTGCCCTTCATCAACCACAAGAACTTCCCATGGAACTCCGCGCAGATGAGATGAGTCAGCCAGGACCATTTCATAAGTAGTTAAAAGGACATTAAATTTGTAGGATGTCGGCTTCTTGGTCGTCCCAGTAGGATTCTTAGCACGCCACTCATAGTCTCGAATTATGGCTCGTCCTTTTGCGCTTCCATGATACTCCACAACATTAAGGAGTGGAGCCCAAAGAGAAAACTCGGATAGCCAGTTTGGCATTGTTGAAAGAGGAACCAAAACTAAACAAGGTCTTGCAACTCCAAATTCAAAATACAGTGAGGAGAGAAATGCACTAGCAGACACTGTTTTTCCAAGCCCCATCTCATCAGCAAGTATTACATTTTTGGATTTATGCCAGCATCTACGCAGCCAATTCAACGCCTCAAGCTGATGGGGAAACAAGGCACCTCCTCTGAGCTCTTGAGGTTGTTCTGTGAGGGTAACAATTTCACTTTGCTGACCTTCACCCCTTTCCCTAGTGGGATTACCCTTACTACTCCTTTCCAATGTTTTCTGCTCATACTGATGAAAAAGATCTATCAAATGCGATGAATTTTTAAGAATAGGCTCCTCCAAGCTCTCCCACGTGCATTCATCATAAGCCAAGCCTGTCCATTTGACGTAAGCTTCTTGGTTACCTTCTTTTGAAACCCGAATAGCAACTATTCGCTGAGGCTGTTTCCATTTATCTTCACAGATATTTATTACAGCTGTTCCGTACTTTGATTTGTAGTTCTCTAGTTTTCTTTTAGCAAGACCTTTTAGCTCCGCCTCAGAAATCCAAGTATTATGAATATTAGATTTTCCCACCCATTTAACAAGAAATTCATATGATACAGTCTCACCAATCAGATCTGAAGTTTTAGCAGCAACAGGCTCCTCAACTTCTTCACCAGCCACAGCGCATTGTTCCCCTGTTTCCTGATGTGCTTCTTCAAGTAACTCCCTCTCAACAGATACAGGTGTTTCACTAACTTTCATATCTTCATCATCCACGTGTCTACTCAATGCGGCATCAGAATTGTCTTCTGAATGCATCTCTTCTTTCACTTCAACCATACCCTCAGTACCTAAAGCAGATTCATCCATATCTTTATCCTTCAGTCGTGAACCCTTGGAACTTTTACCAGTCTCAGAAGAAGATTCTGTCTTGTCCTCAGCAACTACTAATTCAGCATTTGTATCTCGTACTGAGCTATCCCGCTGGTCATTAGCTTGTAAATTATCAGAACACAAGTCATCTGAAAGAGCACTACACAGCGAGGTTTTAGTCAGACCTTGGATTCGGCATCCTAAAACACGATCAACCTGTTAGGAAACCACAAACAAAATGAAAAGATATATTAACAAGCATGAGCAACACATGAGTCACCAGAAATGAAGGCGCATCATAATAGACAATTCTGAAGGAACAAAAATGATTTTTTGATGGATACCTGGAGGTTTACAGCCGGAAGAGAGCTTTTCTCATCCAAATAACTAGAAGATTTATTTGTGGCACGTAATGCTCGACGTTCCTCCTTGGGAAGCTTCTGCATTAGTAAGTATAAATGGATAAGAACATATACTAAATGAAAGATGATGCAAGAACAACAACGAATAAAAAACGAAATCAATAACCATCAAGAAATTTCAACTCTATATAACTAAATTCCTAAAGAAAAAACATCAAACTATTTCCGAGCTCCTGCAGTTAAAAGAGGTATCCACAATTCATCTGCCGAAACAGAGATATAGTCTCATGTATCATAATTACTTGTGAGAAACCACTCTACTAATAAACAGGTAAAACAATATTGAGTTTGTGGAGAATAACCAGTTGTTGCAAAATGTTAAGCATAACAAAAAGTCGCACTGGTTATATAAGAACTTAAAATAGGCACAATCTTCAGGACAGAACAAGAAACACTACATGCAATATTGACCAAAGACTTTTTATATTAATGCCGAAGATACTCAACATTAAAGACAGAGTGTCAGAAAAACAATCTTGAAATGATTCTGAATCTTGTAACTCTACCAAATCTCTAATCTCTGATTTTCTTTTTTCATATATATATATATATATTTAGTGCTACAACACACTTAAGAAAAAGGCGTGGATGCAACATTTCGTACAATACATTTTCCCACAATCAGCACACTAGAATGTCTACAAAATCTATAATAATTAGGAAAACATACCTTCACTTTTTCTGGTGTTTCTGTCTTGGACTGAGGTTTGGACAAGGATTTTAATGTCACGCGATTTTTCTTTTTCTTTTTTTTCGAAGACTCCGGTGATTTGGTACTCTGAGAACCCACTTTGGACAAACTTTTCTTCGCACGTTTCTTATCAGTCTTGCACCTTTCAAGACTTTCCCCATCATTTAGTTCACGCTTCCGTTTTTTCCTTTTACCTTTTCCAGTCTCCACTTCAGCAATTGTCTTGTTTTCCACAATCTCGCTGGAAGCGTGTTCCAACTTTTCCACGGGTGCTTCATGATTTTTCTCCGTATCTGATAGTTTAGATTCGGAGAGATCTTCACAGGACGGCAAAGTTAATCCTGCATCAGAAGGCAGATCTGCAGTAGGTATGACAGGTTTCCCCAAATCATCTTCTCCATGAGACGATGAATCGGGTCGGTCATCCGCAGATGCATGGCCAAGCTCAGCAGTTGAACAGCCATCCATCGGGGAAGAATAAACCTCCTTTCCTATGGATTTGCTCTCTTCGGCCGATATAGATTTCCCTTTCTCTGAAGATTGTTCTCCAGAAATTATAGAACTGCAATAAATCTGAGAAGCTCTCTCGCACTTTGGTCCGGCTTGTGAATTTCTTTTCGTGGTTTTTGTTCTCGCTCGCTTAGCAACGGCATCTAAACGATTGACAGGCTTGAGTGCTTCACTGTTTGGGGAACATTTTGGGCAGATCCACTTACCATTTGGAATCCTCTGGAGGAGACGAGATAAGGAGTAAAATTAGTTTCCCAAATGTGGGTATTGCGAATCTACGACTACGAAGGACACATGGAAAAATAAAATCGTTTACCTTAAGAGGTGGATTGAGGCATGCGGTATGATAGGTCCGAGGACAACTATCACAACACAGTAAATCACCACCAAGATCACAGATCACACATTCAAAATAATTCTGTTACGAAAAAAAAATGATTAATAGAAGAACACCATATAATAAAATAAGGAGAAAATTTTTTAAAAACACCAGAAAGATAAAATGAAGTTACCCCATCATTTCCCTTCCTCTTAGAGGAATTCCTTTCAGGAGTTAAATCAGTCTTAAGCCGATGCTTAGTTGGTTTAGCGGAAGAAGTGTATTCCGAAGAATCAAAAGCCACTGAACTATCCACTTTTTGGTCTAATAAATCCAGTATAGACGGAAGTTTTCTTCGTTTCTGCTTCATGACCCAATCTCTATTAATCATTTCACTTCCTGAATCTTTCATCTTCTACTTCTGTTTTCATACCATATGCTTGATAGAGAACCGGATAGACCTTCATGTGTGAATCACAGTTACAGTAGTAACTAAAGAATACTGCCTTCAAAGAACTCTGTCTCTACACTATATTACAAAAGAAAAAACAAGTAAGGTAAACCATAATCTAAGATCAAGAGACACTGAAACAACAAGGAGGTACTTAAACTGTGCACAAACAGAGAGGAACGGCGTGAAAGTCAATATTCATATACACGATAAATGGAAAATGTGAAACTGAGCCTTTTCCTGATTTAGTAAAACGTCATGGACATCGGACAAAGCACAGTGTACCGACCCACAACCACAATTTCATTCGGTTTTACAATGATATGAAATCAAACAGCGTCATCCAATCTTATAAGCTATAGAAGCTAAGAAACTAAATGATATCCCCGGTAATTATGGTGGTAACTCTACAACGTTAGAAGTATTGTCATCCGTAATCAAAAGACTTAATTAAAGATGAGACACAAACCTAGTAAGTAATCTAATCTTAACACAGCCTTTATAATATAAACGTTTCGTTCCCTCACTCCTTAAGAATACTTCCATTAAATTCATACTTTATTACATTCCTCCACTTCAAAATCTGGTGTTTTCTAGCCTTAAACCTATCTCTAAGGAAACATAGATCAATGATCCTATATAATTAAAAGAACACTAGTGTAGGATTCATTACAAAACATTATAAGTCGACTTAAATAAACTATAGATTGCAGAAGCCATGAATCTAGTCAAGCAAACCATAATTAGAAACTAAATAACTGAGATTCAAGTAAAGACAGCCATTGGTAATGAAACACAAACAAACATGAAATCGAAACACAAAACCAATAGAGAAAAGAGCTAAGAGATGTAGCTAAAACAACACACATTGGCACTAACAATATAAAGCTTCATTGGAGATATAAACCCAATTCCCTCAAGAGAAACTCAATTAAACCAAATCACACTAAATCAGTCCTTAATTAAACAGCATTAACCTCACACAAGCATCAAAACCCCTCACCAAGTAAGATAAATCATCGAAATTACAAAAGCAAATACAAAAAGGAGAATTACCCAGAAAGGAGAAAGCAGCTTACAAATCTGGAAATCTGAAATCGGAATAAAGTAGTTAGAGAGTCCTCCGATGATCAAGGACGAGAAATCCGGCGACGGAAGTTGGGGATTGAAGTCCCGGAGAAAAAGGGGCTTCTTCTTCTTCTTCTAGGGCACGGCCTCAACGAAAGAGAGATACGAAAGGAAAGAGAGAGAGAATGAGAGAGAGAGAGAAGGCGACACGCGAAACGATAAATAAATTAGAGAGAGAGAAAGATAAAGGTCAAGTCTTTGAGAGATGGGTTTGGGTTAATAGCGAAAAGAAAGGCATATGATTCGGATTCGCCGAGCTCATAGGGGAACGGACTCTGACATGGCACCCTACTACGCACCGCACGAGACAGAACCGGGAACGGAGAGTGACCTCTCTTCCTCTCTTACCCCGACACGTGTCCCCCTCCCTCTCTCTCTATCACCAAACACAAAAGGTCTTGCCTTTTTGCTTTCTTCCTCCGTTTCGGTTCGGACCCTTGTCTGTTATCTCGTCTCGAACCCTTTGTGTCAAGTTCGAACCAAAGGAGAGAGACAAAATCCGCCATGGATCTTGATTGCGAATTTTGTCTTACTCTAAGCTTATTTAGATCCTTAGTTTCTACTTTGATCTTTTAAAGGTTAAACTGTTTTCTATTTCAGTTTTTTATTTATTTGTTTTTAGCTTGTTTAAATACGAGAGAGCTTTTTAGTTTTATATAATAAAGTCAAAAATCAAAATCTAATGTTTTTAAAACGCCGCCAGAGAAAATGATTTTCTTTTGATTCTCTTTTCTTTGACGTAAATAACCTTAATTTAATGTTTGTTCTTCAGACTGAATTTTTTTTTTTTTACTGATATATATCAACATATTTATTTAATGAAAAAATGTAAAGTGGACCATCAGATATTTGGGCCGAACTTAGGTTACTTGTGATTGACATTAGGATCACACATTTGGGACCCATTTGAGAGGCCTTTTGAAAGTGATTGCTGTCATTATATATTTATTTTTTCTGACAGAAAATAAAGTGTTTTTGTTTTTAACAGTTGTGGTGTGGTATTGACGTATTGTAATCGATAACGCGTAATTTTAATGGACTTTGTAACACAACAGTTGAAATTGGTTCTTATATGTTTAGTGTCCACTAGAAATAAAGTTGCATAAATGTTGTTGGGAAACGGATGTTGTGATTGTGTTATTGGATGGTTGTGTTATTTGGTTTTTGCTAACCAAGTTGAACTAGGTTTCTTCAGTTCGATATCGGATCTAAATGGAAATTAGGTGATTATAACCGGTGTCGGCTTAAGACATGTGGTAGAAGTGCTCGGACAAAAGGTTTAAAGGTCCAAAATTTTTGTTTTACATGTCTCTTTTTTTTTAATACATATTTATTGATTTTTTACATAGCAGTACTAGGTCCAGGGCCGGCCCAGACCTAAAGCCCATCAAGCAGGTGCTTTAGGCATCAGATTATATTTTAGTTTTTAAGGGGCATAAAATTTCAGAAAAGATCTTATAGTACAGTGGTTAATGTCTCATTTATTGCGGGAGTTGACGAGTTCGAGTGACATTAAGATGAATTTTTAACATTTTTTTGTATTTTTGTTGGTTAATGAGTAACAAAAAAATTTTGGGCTTTAGGCATATGAATCCTTTGGGCCGGCCCTGACTAGGTCTAACCAATGTTTGAACCGAACCTAATTATAACACATTTATTCTTTTTTTATTTTACAAAGATGTACCGATAAGTAAGATGATACAATGGTTTACATTTGTATCTAGAACTCTTAATTAGTTTTATTAGATGGTGTCTTTGTTAATTAAGGATTCGAAAAAATGGTCGCTTTAAATGATTATTTGTTTCTATATATTATGATCTTATAGCTGTAGTATTGCATCTTTGTAGGTTCTTTGATCACATTTTTTTTTATATTGATTATGAAAAAAGTGCCAAATCTGAAAGTTCGTACATCTTTTTGGATCGGGACTAGTAGTTGAAGACTCTTTTTAAGCAACATTCAAATCCATGGGAGCACAACTTCTCATCTTTTATGCCATTAGACCAAGCAAGTACTTGGTTAACATACAAGGGTTTCTCTATCTTAGTTTATGGTGCAGGCTTAAACCCATCTACTAATTTTTTTTACAAGATTTGAAAAGTTGTTCAAGGTTGTACGCAAATGTTGTTGCTGGTCTAAGTTAATTTTTTGTTGTGACAGCATGATTTCTTGCTGTCTCATGAAGATCTCCTCCTGCTGCTTCGTAACTTCTTGTTGTCTCAAAGCGGCTTCTTCAATTCGGTTAACCATAGACTCACACATTTCAGTCTGTTTAGAAGCGAATCCTAGCATCATTTCGACCAGTTTAGTGGTCTCATCTGAACTTTTAGGCGTCGTCACTACCAATCGCTTGTTCGTCCTCCGTTCAGATCGGTATCTTCTTCTTCTTCTTCTTTTGCATTGGTGTTTTGACTTTCAGCCTGCTTGTTCAATGCATTTTCAGATTCTTGTTTCTCATCTAAAGGCTTATCTGAATGAAGCGGGATTCGAACAGACTCAATTTTATCATCAGCTTCTGGATCTAAGTCTCCATCTTGGTTGGTAGATTTTGGTTCAGAGCTTTTGCTATCTAGCGAGATAGACTTTGTCGTACCAGTGATTACCTCTAGACTAGGCCCATGTGCTTCAGATGGTGCTGCTGCTATCACATATTCTTCTTCAGGTGGTGGAAATCTGATTGCTTCTGCCGAGGACAGTGGTTCTGTGCTGTTTAGGTTGTGAGGAGGTAAATTGGGTTGAGAAGACCCTGAAGTTTCTCCCGCCAGAGACGGTGGAGGCAAAGAAGGAGTTGAGGATTTTTGTGGATGGCCTTGAGAGCTGCTTTCTACAGCATTGTGGCTGCTACTACCAATGTCTGTAGTCTTTTGACTCAATGAATGCAATTTACGTTTCCTTTTCTTACGCAGACTGTGTCTTGGATCTCTAGGAGCATGAGGCCGCGGGTCTGGTATCACAAACGGTGGAATGGTGGTAGAATCTTAACCATATAAAACGCGGACTGATTGAGCTATAGCTGACACGGTTGGAGGTAGAGTGGGTGGTTCAGGTGACTTCACGGTAGGAAAAGTCACAACATCCCGTAACCAGTGAGGTAGCTTCTCTGAAGAGCTAATTCCCAAAATATCTATCCCCATAGGAACAGTTGGAGGTAGAGTGGGTGGTTCAGGTGACTTCACTGTAGGAACAGTCACAACATCCCATAACCAATGAGGTAGCCTGTTATCCGAAGAGCTGATTCCCAATATATCTTTCCCCATAGGAACAGTTGGAGGTAGAGTGGGTGGTTCAGGTGACTTTACGGTAGGAACAGTCACAACATCCCGTAACCAATGAGGTAAACTGTTCTCTGAAGAGCTAATTCCCAAAATATCTATCCCCATAGGATTGGAGAGATTCAGCCTTCGGTTTGGATTAAGGAAAGATGTATTGGCTGATCTTCCCAAGAACACATTGTTGCTTGAATCAAGCATTGGAGGTAATGGCATATCTAGAAACAAGGGTAATTTCCCGTGCTTAATAGCATCCTTTTTTTCATCCACTCTCAGTGTGTTTAGAGAATTTAAACTATCCAAACCCAATGAACCTAAGTTGCCCACTCCAAGAGAGTTGAGTGGAAAAGGCTTCTCGTTGGGAATATCTGTCGATGTCCCTGGTCGTTCAGATGGTCTAGCAGAAGGATCCCCAGGAAGATTGTCTTCTGAAAGCATCACTTCTTTCACCTCAACCATACCCTCAGTACCTAAAGCAGACTCATCCATATCTTTATCCTTCAGTCGTGAACCCCTGGAACTTTTACCCGTCTTAGAAGAAGATTATGTTCTGCCCTCAGCAACTACTGATTCAGCATTTGTATCACGCTGGTCATTAGCTTGTAAATTATCAGAACACAAGACATCTGAAAGAGCACTACAAAGCGAGGTTTTAGTCAGACCTTGGATTGGGCATACTAAAACACGATCAACCTGTTAGGAAACCACAAACAAAAGAATGAAAAGATATATTAACAAGCATGAGCAACACAAGAGTCACCAGAAATGAAGGCGCATCATAATAGACAATTCTGAAGGAACAAAAATGATTTTTTGATGGATACCTGGAGGTTTCCAGCCGGAAGAGAGCTTTTATCATCCAAATAACTAGAAGATTTATTTGTGGCACGTAATGCACGACGTTCCTCCTTGGGAAGCTTCTGCATTAGTAAGTATAAATGGATAAGAACATATACTAAATGAAAGATGATACAAGAACAACAACGAATAAAAATGAAATCAATAGGACCATCAAGAAATTTCAACTCTATATAACTAAATTCCTAAAGAAAAAACATCAAACTATTTCCGAGCTCCTGCAGTTGTAAGAGGTATCCACAATTCATCTGCCGAAACAGAGGTGTAGTCACATGTATCATAATTACTTGTGAGAAACCACTCTACTAATAAACAGGTAAAACAATATTAAGTTTGTGGAGAATAACCAGTTGTTGCAAAATGTTAAGCATAACAAAATGTCACACTGGTTATATAAGAACTTAAAATAGCCACAATCTTCAGGACAGAACAAGAAACACTACATGCAATATTGACCAAAGACTCTTTACATTAATGCAGAAGATACTCAACATTAAATAAAGAGTATCAGAAAAACAATCTTGAAACGATTCTGAATCTTGTAACTCTACCAAATCTCTGATCACTGATTTTTATTTATATAAATATTTAGTGCTACAACACACTTCAAAATAAGGCGTTTATGCAACATTTCATACAATACATTTTCCCACTATCAGCAAGTAGAATGCCTGATAGAGAACCGGATAGACCTTCATGTGTAAATCATAGGAACAATAGTAACTAAAGAATACTGGCCTTCAAAGAACTCTGGCTCTACACTAAAATTACAAAAGAAAAAACGAGTAAGGTAAACCATAATCTAAGATCAAGAGACACTGAAATAACAAGGAGGTACTTTAACTGTGCACATTTTTAGAAATACTGAACAGAAAGAGTGATAAGATCAAATGAAGTATCACTCAAATCAAAGATGCAGAATCATCAAACAGACAGGAACAGCGTACAATTCGATAGTCATATAAACGATAAATAAAAAAATGTGGAACTGAGCCTTTTCCTGATTTAAAAACGTTATGCACATTGGACAAAGCACAGAGTACTGACCCATAACCACAATTTCATTCACTTTTCCAATGATATGAAAACATATAAGTTAAGAGACTAAATGATGTTCCTCTAAATAAGGTGGTAACTCTACAACGTTACAAGTATCACCATCCGTAATCAAAATTCAAAAGTCTTAATTAAAGATGAGACACAAACCTAGTAAGTAATCTAAGCCTAAGTCTTAACACAGCTTTTATAATATAAACTATTCGTTCCCACAGGTTACCCAGACTCCGTCGGGTTTTTTCGGGCTTACTCATTAGAACCCGAAACCCATCGGGTTTTTTGAATTCGGGTTTTTTTGTGGGCAAGTTTATTTCGGGTTCGGGTCGGGCCGGGTTTTTTTACCCATGACAACATCCCTAGTGCTATTAGAATGTTCCACATTGCTTGAGATTAAGATCTTTGGGTAATATATAAAGGATGTGGCAATCCTTAACTCTTGAGCTAGCTTTTGGGTTAAGTTAGGTCACATTCCTAATATGGTATCAGAGCCCAAGGTTGGCCCAACAAGCAAATTCCCACAAAAATGGTTTCCCACCTATGTGGCCCATATAAATGGCATGTCTTGTTGTATTTCCGAGATGTTGGGCTTGGGTTGTTTCCCGTTGGACCGTTTCCCACCCACATCTCGAGGAGGCCTATTAGAATGTCTCACATTGCTTGGGATTAAGATCTTTGGGTAATATATAAAGGATGTGGCAATCCTTAACTCTTGAGCTAGCTTTTGGGTTAAGTTAGGTTACATTCCTAATAAGTGCCACTAACAATAAAGGTTGATTGGAGATATAAACCCAATTCCCCCAAAGAAACTCAATTAAACCAAATCACACTAAATCAGTCCTAAATCAAACAGCATTAACCTCACACAAGCATCAAAACCCCAACCCAAGCAAGATAAATTACATCAGCAAATACAAAAAGCGGAATTACCTAGCAGCTTTTAGGGTTTGAACTCGAAATAAAGAAGTTTAACAGTCCTCCGATGATCAAGGACGAGAAATTCGGCGACGGAAGTTAGGGATTGAACTCCCGGAGAAAAAGGGGCTTCTTCTTCTTCTTCTTCTTCTTCTTCTTCTTCTTCTTCTAGGGCACGGCCACAAAACGCAGAGAGACACGAAAGGAAAATAAAGTGGTAGTGTCATAATATATTTATTTTTTTCTGACAGAAAATAAAGTGTTTTTTAGTTTAACAGTTGTGGTGTGGTCTTGTAATCGATTTTTTTTTTTTTTCGTCTAAATACAAAGGCCGGCGGGACTTTAACCCCCAGAAACTAAGCCGGCAATCAACTAAATGATCCCAGAAACTAAGCCGACGGATAACAAGATATCCCCGGAAACTAAGCCCAAAAGAGGGAAGCAATGGCAAAACAACGCCAACAACAAAGAGGGAGAAAGCCGAAACTAAAACAAGAGAGATCTAACAATAGACCCAGAATTCAGCACAAATCAAAGAATCTATCAACAAACCAAAAGAGAGACAAGCTTGACAAAGTGGCTAACCGAAAGGGACGAGAAAATCCACACAAACGGAGAGCGACTCTTCCTTTAACAAATGAAGACTACCTCACTGAGAAGGAGAACCAAGGTATCCATACCAGCAAAAAGGGAACTAGAACGATCTAGAACCAAACACAGCTCCTGGAAGCGGCGATATCGAAGAAACAAGGTAACAACGATTTGTTAACGCCTAGAAAGATACCAAACCTAAGATGAGATCTCGATCAGATCTATAATGTAGAGACAAGGACCGAGCCCAAGCAATCCGAACCATACCGAAGACTGGAGACGGTAAGAGCACGAACCGGATCGAAACACAAGTAAACTCCAAATGGCAGTCAATAGGCAAATGAAAATGATGCTAAACCACAAAAGACTGAGAATAAGGCAGATTCCTCAATAGCAACGACCACCCTAAGATAGCCACGACTAAACGACTAAACAAAATAACTTTGAAGAGCCATCGAGACCAAACCAGCAAAAGACCAAAGGAAGCAATCCCATAGAAGGAAGAATACGAAGGTCAGATGTTAACAGAGAGGAAGCAAGAACATCTCGGCCGTAGTGGAACCCAACAACACGTCAACCAACACCCAACGGCGGTGGCCAAAAACCTGATCTGAAGCTACGCCCAAAAAACCACCGAACGAGACATGACGATATCACGAAGCACCATCACGAACCAACATGAGGCGACTCTCAGGGAAGATCTTGCCGGAAACCGGAAAAGAAACCAACCTAAAGCCACTCCGAAAACTTCGAAACTAGATCTGCATGGAAAAGCTGAGAATGGCCCGAAAACAAAGGAGAACGGAAGAATAAGCACACGGACGACCCTCTCACGACTCCGGCGAGAAGCGCCGGTGGCCAGAGAGGTCAGAACAGGAGAAAAGCTTGACGGCGGCGGCTAGGGCGAAATTGGTCTTGTAATCGATAACGCGTAAATTAATGGACTTTGTAACACAACAGCTGAAATTGGTTCTTATATGTTTAGTTACTGTGTCCACTAGAAATAAAGTTGCATACATGTTGGGAAGCAATATCATCTCTTCTAAATTAAAAATGTGTAACGAACCTAGGCCCAAACAAAAATTATAACTAATATAAACCAATAGCTATTTAAATCTACAAATTGGTCATTGACTAAAACAATAATCGTGGTTGATAGAACTTATGAAAATTGCATTTAACATTTTCCATATTACCAATCAAAATCGTAACATTTCTTTTTTTTGAAAGAATGTAAAATTTATTCAATCAAAAAACCGGTGTTACAACAAGTGCCTCAGTTTCGAATTTATAGAAGACTTTGATTTAAGGTACAATTTTAAGTTTGAGTAGAAAACCAAAACATGAGGAGGTCATCATATTTTTGGTTCCCCGAACAGCGAAGAAGTGTTATCTTGTTCCGAATTGTTTTCCCTATCATTTGGCCAAGGCGAGGAGCTGGGATGTGAGCTTCGCCATGCCTGCGATTATTCCGTTCTCTCCAAATGGAGTGGACAGCGACCTGGAGAGAGTACCGTAGGAGCAGCAGAGTTCGGTTGTCGAGAGTTGAACTTGAAACAAGTGACTTGATCTGGTTCCATTGGGACGTGTAATGATGTCCTAGGAGACCCTTTGTTGTTTGTTCCCAAATCTGATGCGAGTAGCTGCAGCTGAAGAAAATGTGGTTTCTAGTCTCCACCGGCTCTTGACAAAAGACACAAGCTGAGTTAGCACCTTGATTCCATTTCAACATTCGATCTCCCGTAATGAGTCGATTATGCATTCCCAGCCAAGTTATGAACGCAAACTTCGGTGTGGCTTGCGGGAACCACACGCCCTTTGCACTTCGTAACATTTCACAACACACATTGTATTCAATATTAACATTTCAAACCAAAAACACTAGAAGATTATTATTACTTTCTAGCTTTCGGCTCTCCAACAAATTAAACTAACATTTACAAACTTGGAAAATTAACCATCAAAAAATTTATTTGATTAGAGATTACAGAGTTAGAACAATATTCCTTGCACCAACAACAATAAAATCTTAATTTTAAATTATATTTTTCATCCAATCTCAAAAATAAAAAGAAACAGAAAAGGAAATCTCAATCCTCTAAACATTTCATAGGAACACTCCACGTCGTGTTCTGTACTGGTTCTGACAAAGACAGATACTTTCTCCAATCATCAAGAACAAGATTCAGATCATGAAGCTTCTTGTCCAAACCAATACAACAATTAGCATGCATTGTGCAAACCAAGTTTATGTCTCTGCTCGTTTGACAAAACCCACCAAAGTAAACCGTATCAAAGAATCTCATTTGGACTCCAATCTCAGAGATAAAAGGCTCGTGCTTGATTCTGTTAAACACATCTTGATCATGCAAGTCCGGATAATTCAGACGAGATTTGTGCCAGAATTTGTAGAACTCAATGCTTCGATTGTTTGATCTCACGTATGTGAAACCACCATTGACCCAATTGTCTGAATCATAAGGATTTCCAAAGAATCTATCACATGCCATTTGGAAGTCTCCATCTGGATATAGCCGAGGAAAGGGATCTCTAAGCCACATTATATCTGCGTCCTATATTCAAATACACGAGAATTTTTATAAGTAGCTCCGATTGGAAAATCATAATTTTTCTTGTACGAAAGACATTGATTCTGCATTTGAGGAAGAATCTTAGAAGGTTAGGAAAATTAAGACAAACCGTGAAGATGAAGTTAAAACCCATCTCAAGAACTTGTGTAAGAAGCTCGATTCTGCGCCACATCATCTTAAGATAATCAGGAGTGTTGTAAACTTTCTCGCCGGAGAAATCAGTTTCCGAGGTTTCAATATGGTAGCAATTAGTATGAAGTTGTGAACATCGTTGAAACGCCTTGGGATCCAAGCAAACCACTACTACATGTTTAAGCAGTTGTTGTGTTCCTTGTCCAATACGAAAACTCTCTAAGAAGAGATCAAACAAAGAGTTTGGTTCTGCCCAAGCTTGATTCAACGTCGTTATAATCACTGTCTTGTTCTTCGTTGACGCATTCTCCAAAAATTCTTCCTTGAAGAGCTTTGGTTTTATCTGAAACAACAACAACAACAAAATTGGACTCAAAATTGCAGATTCAAACCCTATTACAAGACGAAACAGAGTATGAATAAAGAGTAGAACAAGAGTATGTATCAGATCTGAATAATGATGAGAGCTTACTGTTTCTGGAGAAATCTCTGATGAGTTGAGATTTGGTAATAGTGGAGATGGAAAAGCGAGGAGAGAGGTGAGATTGTTGACATCAAGTCGTTGAGGGTAAGCTGTTTTGTATAAAACTAGACATGAAGCAGTTAAACCAAGAAACAGTATCAAGATTCTTGTTACTTCTTTTTGTCCGATTACAAATCCTGAATCCATAAATTTACTGCGAGAAGAAGAAGAAGAAGAAGAGGAGGAAGACGAAGAACTCATTATTTTTTTTGGAAGTGTTTTTTCTTCTCTAGCTTTAGTCTTCGTTTTTTTTTGTCGATTCTTATCATAACGTACATGAGCAAGGCAAAAGTCATCATCTTGTAACAGCAATGTGCAATATATTATTATTTCGTTTATAATTTTTTTTTTTAATTAAAAGTGTGATTCCAAAACTAATACAAGTGGTCGAATCGTGTGCATTGTTATTATATTATGAATATTACGACACTCTCGTATGTTTCAAAAATCTGATTAGAATTTCAACAATTTTTTAAAATACATTTTATAATTAAGATACTATTATAATATTTATTACAATAAATTAGATATATACTCTCTCCGTTTTCGAATAGTTGTCGTTTTAGAGTTTTTTTTTTTTTAAATTAGTTGTCGTTTTAAGGTAATAATGTAATTTATGTCAATAACTACCCAAATTACCCTCATTTTATTGAACACAAATTATTTGTAAATAATTATTTGTCATTTTTATGAGGTTAATATAGTCATTGTATACATTTTCTTAATTTGTGCAAATACAGTTAAAACGATAACTTTTCAAAAACAGAGGGAGTAACATTTATCAAACAACAAAAACAAAATGTCAGATTCATGTCACCAGAAAGTTCATAAAGACGGCTTTATTTGTTGTAATAGTTATAATTAATTATTAATAGAAGACTATACAATAATTTGACTAGAATCACTAGATCGATTTAGTCCACTAGGGTCTAAACGCGTGGGCGTTTCCTATTAGTAATAATTAGTTAATAATTTCATAAACAAATGTTTGTGGCTGCCATGATAGACTTTATTTTATTTCCCTCGTTTATTTATTTTTCAAAAGTTGTGAGTCAATATGTTGACAAAATGCGTCGTATTAATTGAGTTTTTGGGGTAAAATATGATTTATTAGCTTACAAAAGAGACTTTAGAGCAAGTCTCCATGACACCCATAATAAAAATAAATAAAAAATAATTTTGTAATCAAAAAAGGTGAGACACTTTGAGACAAGTTTCTCATTTGAGATATTTTGAGACACTCTTTCTCTCATATACATGTCATTCTTATATTGGTTTAACAATTTTTTTTTTAAATTCAATTACTCTAAGATTTATAATATCAATTAAATAGTTTATAAGTTACTATTTTTTATTTTTTATTTTTCTACAATTCATAAAATAAAATTATCTATATATCAAGTTCCATTATACAAAAGTTTAAATATTTATTAATATAATTTTTAATTGATATTAGTTAAGTTTAAATTAATATTTTTAGTTAATAAAATACTATAATATTAGAAAATAAATCTGAGATGAATAATCTGATTTTTTTGTCAATATTTTGATATTTTGATAAATAATGTGTTATCTTTTGTCATTATTTACAAAATGTCCAATATATATAATTAAAATCTATATGGCAAAAGTTTGGCGCATCATCAAGTGAAGAGTAAAATATATATTATCTATTTTGGTTTTGTATGTTTTTTTTTGCATTTTAATTTATGTTATCATGGTTTTATATGCAATTTTGTGTTTAATTTATATATCTTTATTATGGTTTTATATGTTGTTTAAAATTTAATTTATGTTTAATTGTGGTTTTAAAAATAATAATCTCTTTAATATATTATTTATAATTGATAGTACTATTAATTAATGTTTTTAAAATTATTAATAATCATTATATTATTTTCTTCTATAAAAATATAATTATTTTGTTTGAATGACTATATTTAAGATATAATTTGATATGTTTAAAAATATTATTGAAAAATTAAATTTAATATAAAAATATAAATATTATATTGATGAGACACCCATAGAGATATCTCACCAATGGAAGTAGAATTTTAATGTGAGTTTCTCTAAATAAATCTCTTACTAATAAAAGAGGGAAAACGACCTGTGTCCCCCTAGTAAGTTTCACATAGTATCACAACTACACCGAATTCGGATCTCGATCGCTGTCCACACAGATTAAAAGTTATACTCATGTGTCCCCCCAAATCAAAACTTCAAGACCGCCATCTCCAAAATTTTGATTTTCGTGGTTTATACTTGGTTTACTGTACCCAAACCACCATTAACCGCGTAACAAAAAAAATAAACCGGATTTACCCATAAACCAACCCGATTACAACCCGATTACAACCCGAGAATTTAAAACCCCCAATTCTCAAAATCCCCAATTCCCAGAATCCCTAATTCTAAGAACCTAAGAACCCTAGAAACTCAGAAAACTCAAATTGGAGATTTCAACTGATGGATTCAAATGAGTTGGAGCCGCCGTCGTCTGATGTTGTCGTTCATCACCAGCCTTCCGAGTCTGATCCGCAAGCAGAAGAAGGAGAAGGAAATCCAGAACCAGACATTGAACCCGACGATGAAGACCCACTAGAGCGAGACCAGTTTGAAATCGAGAAGACTCGATAAAAATCACGAGGTTGAAATTTCGATTGAGGTTCAAGTTTCCATATATTGAAGGCAACTTATCCATGGGGAAAGCATCGGAAGAAAAAGCATATTAACGATATATGGTGTAAGTGAATCATTGACCCCCTTAGCTTCTTACCCTCAAATTAAAGCATTGTGCCTTAGATTGAACGTTGCTTATTTTGTTTTTGTTAGATATTCATTGTTGTGTGGTTTGTATTTGTTAATTTTGTGGTTGGCTTATACCGCATGACTATTTACATGATCAGTTACTTCTACGGTTCTACCAAATATTTGGTGTACAACATATAGCTCTTTGTGATCAGGATTTGACTCTTTGTGTGTGTCTCTCTCTCTCCAACAACAAGGAAGTTGGACTGCAGTCCACTTATTGCAATGAAATGGAAAACCACAAAAAGTGATGATAAAAGAATCGAATCTAGCTAACTACTGAAAAAATGTCAAAACGTCAAAGGTGAGTTGACCTCTGTTTTTTCCCTCTCTTTGACCTTAATTTCTCCTTCTTACAGGTGAGGAATTCTTCAATACGACTACAAATTGGGATATATGGATTAAGCTCTGCTATTATATTCGCGAAGAGCATTATGTTGAGGGTATTGGTGTATTTCAAAGTTCAAAATGTCCTCAAAGTGCCCTCCAACTCATCATTATTCAGTTTCGCTTATTTGCTCTGTTTAAATCTTACTTAACGTATTATTCGTCATGAATATAAGTTATAATATGATTTACGTTTAAATGATTATGTCTGATCTTCTTATTCAAACTTTTAAATATGTTTCGTTTTGCCTGTCTCTGAAACGAAACGTAGGATTCAAGCCACACTGGAACTAGAATAATAGAAGGTGATGGATGTGCTCAATTTCACACGAATGAACATATGGTTTAAGCTTCGGAAATTTTGTTGAGTGGAAAACTTCGTCTCTGTGTAGGAATTCGAAGTTATGACTAATTTTAAAAGGCTAATAAATGATCTCATTACTTTTTAATGCATGAGAAATATTAGAAGTCATCACTACAAGAACATGATCATAATAAAACGAAACCAAATTCTATCTAGCTACACACAAAATCAGTCTTCTATCTTATGTCGGGGTTAACAAAATGAAGGTGCTGTTAACGATTTTAGCTACAAAAGTTTAAGTTAATTGACAAAGACTAAAAACTGAACGAAACCATTGTTGTTTGCGTTTGCTATGATTCTATCAAGTTTCAAGTGTAGTTTTTTTTTTTTTTCCAAAGGTGTGGACAATGTTGTATGTTGTTACCACTTACCAGTTCAGATTTTTCAATTGTTTGCTATTATATTTTTATTTTATGCTCCTACAGGTGCATATTTTTGGTTGCAATGACACCTAAACTTGTGGAGAAATTGTAATATGTTTCTCATTCTTCATCGTGAGTAAAGATGGAAAGAAATAAAGACATGACTAATTAGCACATGATAAAGACATGATTTCTTTACCAAAATCCAGCTCAAGGTTTAAGATTTAAAATCGATATTAGATTCAAGTAGTACTACCATATAGATTTATTTAGGGTTTAAACATTATACCAAAGAAACTTAAAATATAATTAATATTAAATTAACTAAAAGTAGTTAAAAGTTTATCCGGGCGTAGTCCGGTTTCTGCCCTAGTTAAACATAAAAATATTAATATTATATTGGTGAGACACTATATGAATGTCTACCATTGGAGATGCTCTTAAGCCTGAAAGTAACTTTAAACCGAAGTAGAAGAGTTTATTGGATTCTCCCCAAAGTATACACAAGAGAAGAGAGCATATGCGACTAAGTTTAAACATACTACATTGGTAAAAATATTGAATTGATAAACTTTCTTCTGGCATTTTAGTTGAGATTTGGAATTTAGCAGATGTCTTTTGTTGTTTTGTGATTATCTATGTGGTATTGAATTTTGATCAAAGCTACTAGTGCGATATGTGAGTAGATCTAATCTACTTTAATATTTTTTATTTCAACTACATTATTATTTTATTTTTTTGTTCAACTAACTACATTTTTTAAAGTTGTAAAATATTGTAAGAGATTCTCAAAACACCATTACTTTAGCAACAAAATTTAAAATTGTTGGTTTTAGTAACTTTTTATGATAGTAAGAGATTGATATGACATGCCTTCAATTGGTAAATTAATCTGGTCTTTGCTCTTTTGACAAAATACATTTATAGTGGTTTTGTCAAAAAAAATTTGTCTTCCATGAAAGTGCCACGATTGTGAACGACAATACCACTCTCATCACATCGCCTTTTCTGTTTGATGGCTACTAAGCTCTCTCGCCGCCTAGTCTCTACCACAAATAGGATCGGCTCAACACTTTTATGGGTTCTAAGACAAAAAAAAATTTGAGCCTTTAGATTTTTTTTTATTTTTTAGTGTTTTTTTGCTGTAAGAAAAATTTGTATAATATTTTTATTAAAAGTATAATTATTAATACTAAAAGCAATAAATAAAAAAATTTATGGGCCCTTCTAAATTTATTCTTTTATTGTAATGTAATTTTTTAGTACTTTTATAAAATATTTTTAAAAATGGGCCCTTTAATTATTGGAATACGGGATTGGGCCCTGACCGTCGCACCGCCCGCCCTTCGAGCCGGCACTAACCACAAATAAAAGAAGAAAACATGATTTAGAGCTTGAAATTTTCACATTGATTTTAACTTCTCTTTTAAATCTTTTTGCTCGTATTATTCTTTTTTGCTTCACACCTTCTTAAGATTTCTTTCACATCTCAGCTATTTTATTTTCTATTTATTGAAAACTAATAACACAAAAATTATAAAATAACTATGCGTTTGTAATAAATTAATAATTGACACATAATTATTTTCTTAACAATTCGTATACTTTCCGTTAAGAAAGGAATATTTCTTTCTTTCGTCCAAAGTAATACCCATATTTATTTCCTTAGCAATTTTTCTTAATTAGACCCGTTGATACATGTCCATTTCAAAAGTTTATTCATAATCAAAATTTGGTTTATTTGCATGTTCTTCCAGACTAAAATAATTGGCCTACTAAGATTCAAAAAAATTCTCATAAGTCTGATGAGATCAATATTACTTAGAAGACTTAAGATGGAAAATGTAAAATTTATTTAGTACTAAAGTTTAAAGGTAATGCCCTTATAACATTACACCACTTAGATAACATTTCTTAACAATCTAAAACACCAAAAGCTATCCAACTTTTTTTCTGTTCGATTTTGTCTCTTGCAAAAATAAAAGGCGACTTTTAATACATTCAGAATTTCCCATCACATAGTTGCAATCACTTTTGGGCTTTCCCCCTTCCTCTGTAGTAATATTGATATCGTTAAAAACTATGTTTTTGCAAGGCTTGATTTTGCTGCAATTTAGTGTTATAATATTTTCATTTGGCGTCGTTCCATGAAAATCAATGAATTTTACATCGCTAATCGCCACAGCTTCTGAATCCTATTCAAAAAGAAATTTTTAATATTTAAAAGAATTATCAATACTTTCAGAATATTATATTACCAAATCATATACCTTGTTAGATTCGAAACTGCTATGTCCTTTATCAACATAGTGTTGGTCGATTATAATCGGATTCTTTGCATCAATGATGGTAATGTGCTCAAAATATATATGCTTAACATATCCTTCTCCACCCTAACACAAAAAATTTGAAAGAAAGGTTATAACTAATATTATTATCAGTAGAAGTGAAAAAAGTAATACCTGACAAGTTTTGATCCTAGCTCCATTTGTTGTCTTGTTGAAAATGCAATGAGTCACTTGAACGTTTTCAACTTTAGCTACTTGTCCATTAGCTCCCAGACTTCCAATACTGTGTATTTATAGTAAATAATCTAACCGTTCAAAAGTTTATAGAAATAAAGAAAAAATCATTTTTGTTAACTTTTTCTAAATTAGATAAATAATTGGGAGACTCACAAAAATGCCCCTTTTTTAATACCCCTTTTCAAAAATACCCCCTTTGGCTGTCCATTTTTAAAAATACCCCTTTTTATGTACAAAATGACTAAATTACCCTTCTTTTAATAAAAGATATCACAAATATATAAGGAAATATAACAAAATTAGGTCCACAAAATACAAAATATTTTTTGGCGGGAAAAGTGATCCCGCAATTTTTCCCGCCAAAACACTTGTAAAAACTTGTAAAAAACCTTTAAAATACCTTGTAAAATTTTCCCGTAAAACTTTTTCCCGCCAAAAAAATTTTTTTGCGGGAAAAGTGATTCCGCAATTTTTTGGCGGGAAAAATTTTCCCGCCAAGAATTTACAAGGTATTTTAAAGGTTTTTTACAAGGTATTTATAAGGTTTTACAATGTATTTTAAAAGGTTTTACAACGTATTTACAAGGTATTTATAAGATATTATAAGATTTTACAAGCTATTTTATAAGGTTTTTACAAGTTATAAGGTTTTACAAGTTTTTTATAAGGTTTTACAAGTTATAAATACCTTATAAAACCTCATAAGTACCTTGTAAAACCTTTTGAAATACATTGTAAAACCTTACAAAACACTTGTAAATACTCTGTAAAACCTTTAAAATACCTTGTAAATTTTTCCCGCCAAAAATTTTCCCGCCAAAAAAATTTCGCAAAAAAAATTGCGGAATCACTTTTCCCGCAAAAAATTTTTTTTGGCGGGAAAATTTTTTGGCGGGAAAAATTTTTACGGGAAAATTTTACAAGGTTTTTTAAAGGTTTTTACAAGTGTTTTGGCGGGAAAATTGCGGGATCACTTTTCCCGCCAAAAAATATTTTGTATTTTGTGGACCTAATTTTATTTCAAATAAGGGTAAAATGGTCATTAAAAATTAAAAGAGGGCAAACTTAAAAATAGACTCTCAAAGGGGGTATTTTTGAAAAGGGGTATTGAAAAATGGGCATTTTTAACAATTTCTCTAAATAATTTTGGAGTAAGATTAAATGGTTAAGAGTTTTAGGTTGTGTCATAAGAAAAAACAATAACTTTTTTCTATGACATACTATTTTATTTTGAAATTAAGTTATTTTTTTTATGATAAATAATTTAGTAAGATAATATAATTATGGGAGAGGATTTTGGTAAAAAAAAATATGAAGTAGATTTTTGTCAACAAAGTGATTTAGTTAACTATGTTCAATATACTGACTATTTAGTTATTTTTTAATATTTTTTTGGACAAAAGTTTTTTTTATTTAGTTATTTATATTTGATAAAACTAATATCATTCATAACTTTTATTTTAAGAAATTTACATAAATGATCTTTAATTTACTGCACAATCAAAACGTGTAAAAAATAAAAAACGTGTATGTGTGTTGGCATTAATTACGAATACCTTATTCCATGACCAGGCCCACAAACAATCTCTGTGATGTTAATATTCACACATCCTGTGTTTAAAGCTATACAATCATCTCCTGCAATTGGTTTTTTTTCTCGAAACTATTATATTTTGTACCATGATAATTAAAAATTAAGTTTATTAAATCAATTTAACAATGCATGAGTTTTGTACAAATACATACCAGTTCCAATGGTAGATTTCGATATGTCAACATTCGTCGAGGTGGATATATCAATTCCATCAGTGTTAGGACTTGTTTCAGGTGCAAAGAGTTGTATATTCGATATCATAACTATGTTACAACTATCGATTGATATATGATTTCTTGGGCTGTCTTTAGAAGTTATTCCGCTTATCTTGAGGTTATTACAATTGTTAAAATCTAATGACTGCACAGAAAGTAATTTCATAAATTCATATATTCCATAATAATATTAATAAAAAATTAATTAATATATTACTTACTGTAGGTCGATTAACTATTTTTCCCTACAAAAAATAAAATTTTTTATATAAGTTGGTATGATGATGAAAATAAAAATCTATATCGTTAAATAGTATTTATTAAATAATACATATTTATATCTGTTACAGAAAAAAAATCCCAATATTATTTTAGTATATATATATATATATATATATATATATCTTGCACATTAATTACCATATATATTACATGTTAATCGTTACCTCCCAAAAAGATGAACCAAATCCATTGATACTTCCAGAACCAACGACCGTTAGATCATTTACATTCGAAAAAGATATCCACTTTTTAGATTTTTGATCCAAGTTCAACCACAAACTTTCGTCACTAGGTGCAACAATTTCGCCGTCCATCTGAAAAGTTGCTATGTATCAATAAAATATATGTTTAGAGTTATTTCATGCATTTGATTTATTTATTTTCTCTAGTTGATAGTAATTACATTGCAAAAATTCATATTCGATCATTTTATGGTCGTTTCGCTAATTTTATAATTCATAAGAAATTCTCACCTTTTATAGAGTAATTAAATCTATAATTCCCTATGTATCACTTTAAATGATGTTTTAGGAAAAAACTTTTGTTTCATTTTAAGTGATGTTTTCAACTTTTTATGTAAAAGTTAAATTATTTAATTTTTTTGACCAATAATATATTTCTCTATATATTTTTATTGGTTGAAATCATTTTATTCAATGATGTTTTAATGTAAAAAAGTAAATTAAATGAAAATTATGTGTGTTTTTTTAAATTTGTGTGCAGAAACCTTAAACATCAGTTAAAATCATACATAAGGAGTATATAAGATGCATTTACAAGGGTCACTGGCAATCCACTAAGGATTTTGGGTTTAATACTCCCTCCGTTCTTTAATAAGTGATGTTTTAAGCTTCTAATTTTGTTCTTAAATAGATGATGTTTTCAGTTTTCAATGCAAAATTAATTATTTTTATTGGTTTTAACGATTTATATTATGTAGATTGTTTTTTATTGGTTGATTAGATAATAAATGATGTTTTAGTTTAGAAATAAACAAAAATTAAATGATTTCTTAATCGATGTGCATTCTCCTAAAATATCACTTATAAAAGAACGGAGGGAGTACTGTTTTTCAACAACATTTAATTTTATAATTACAAATAAATAAAATTTCACAAATTTAACATTTTAGTGTTTCATGTGTATTTGAGAAAAAAAAACTCAACTCAACTTGTTTCCAATATTCTACCATTTTTTTATTCTAATGGCTATCACCAAAACTATTGACTAGTAATGGATTATATTAATTGCATATGTCGAGATTAACCTATATATAAATAACATTCTTTATTTATTTATCACCTACACATTAGATTATATTTTAATAAAACTCAAATTTTGTGTTTCTCGCTTTATTAAAACATCATCATAAATTATATAAACTAATTAAAAATAGTTATAAAAAAAAATTAAATTGTAAACACATATTTTAAATACAAGGGTTTTTTTTTCCTTAACACTTATTATTTACAAAGTAGAATTCACTAAAATACTAAATTTTGTGGTTTTATTTTATATAAAATATATTATTCAGATACATATAAATCTGAATATAAACACGTATGCAAAAAAAAAAAAAAATTGAGGTGTTATTTATTCAATAGTATTTTATTATTCAATAATTAATTTGTTGAATAAAATATATTATTCAAATACATGTAATGGGAATATAAACATGTATGCCAAAAAAAAAAAACGACAAAATTTTGTAAGAAAATTTACCTGAAACACAGGAGAAGATCCACAAGGACCTTGAAACTGAAGAGGTTGAAGTAAGAAAGTTTGACTTGAGGGTACTAAAATTGTTTTTGTGTCTCCTTCATCTCCACACATAGTTTTCCATGCTTTTATGAAAGCCTTTGTATTCAAATATAATTAAAAATTGTAAATAAAAGTAATTATAAAACAAATAATACAATTATTATATAGAGAAGAAACTAATGAAAGCAATAGATACTGTGTACATATAAAATCTAAAAATATCCCTTGTAAAATGTTATAAAGTACCTTTGAATCATCAGTTTTACCATCTCCTTTAGCACCAAAATCAAGTACATTATAGTTTTCACCACTTACAAAACCAAAATATAGAAAATTTACGAAGAAAACAACATGTAATAAAATTTCCTACAATACCAAAAAAAAAAAAAGGTTACAATTGAAATTTTAATAAGAATTTTGCAAAAGCTTTATATTTGATGTGTACCATTATAAAATGACTATTATTAGGTGAGTCACCTAAGGTGACTAAAAGTAAGATAGTATGTGTGTATGTATGTGTTGTCAATAACATATTTATAAGCAATGATGTGCATGTATGGATACATATAAATCATTGATACAATTTCCCTTTTTGTTTTTCTGCAAAAACGATTGACCATTGACCTCCAAAATGTTAGAATCTTTAATTATTAAATATGGTAGTCCTCCATATGTCACTAAAATGTTACCATTTGATTGGTTAGAAAATTTAAATAAGACAAAATTTCTATTCCACTTTTTTTTTTTTTTTTTTTTTTTTTTTTTTTTTTGTTTGGACAAAGATTTCTATTCCACTTAAGCTCTATATGATAAGCATGCATAATAGATGGAAAAAATGAATGAGATATAGGTGAAATAGAATGAGGTATGAAAAAACAAATTTATCCCCATTAATTCACCATCATAATTACAAAGAATAATTTTCGTTGAAATTTGTTTTTTTTTTAATGGAATGAGTGATTTTTATTATATTCCAATCAACATAAATAATTAGATGTTATTTTTTTTATGAATGCTTCATTCAACCAGATTGTATTCCTTTAACTAGACATCAACATACGTCATTAAAATCCAAGAAATTTTTTATATCTTATTGGATTTAACCAATGGTCTTATACTATTTCTCTAGATAAAAAATCTTTAACTTTATGTTGACAATTAATCTCGTTTTTGGTTAACACTAACAGATTCAAATTGTTGAATAGAGATTGTTGAATAGTATGATAAAATTGAATAATTATTTATCTAATAAAATAGTTAGATATTAATTTGGCCAAAAGGACTAAATAAATTAAAAATTTATTAAGATTTTCGTCTTATGTTTTTTAGTTTCAAAATTTTTTGTTCACATGTTTCAGATTTTTCTATAATGTTCAAATTTCATCACAGTTAATTAATTAAATATGTATATATTTTATATAGTTAAAATTACATTGGTATTTTCGAATTGAAGGATAAATATTAGAGAATTTAAAATTTAGGGATGTAATCCAAGATCCAATTCGAGATTTTTGTCCCGATAATTCAAATCGTTGAAGAGTCCATATCCGAATGAGGACAAGAAAATCTATTGATTTCAATGTATCTTAATTTTAAGGTTTTGATATCCGTATTCATATGAGTTAAGAAGTATATATACATATCTAATACTATTAAATAATATTTACTGATTTATATAAAATTAATTATTTGTTTTTAATATATTATATTTTATTTCATATATAAAAAACTGTTATGACATATTATTTATTAATTTTTAGTTTTTATGGACAAATATTTGGATATATGTGGATATTTTGATGTTTTGGACAGATATCCAAAATCATGATATGTAGAAGGTATGGATACCTTGATAGTTGAAATTCATATCCAAATCTGAATACTTTAATATTTCAGGATAGCCACATCCACACACCATGGGTTTTTTCTTTTTTGAGAGAAAACTTTTTTACAGATATAAAAAATATAAATTCTTTTTTTTTTGTCGTCTTATTATAAAATCAATGAAGAAGTGTGCAAAACAGAGAGAAATAAAAACAGAGCAACTTAATAAGAAAAAACAGAGCAAGAGAAAATCAATCAACGTCGACCTCGCCGCTCGTCCTCAATCCGGTTGTGGAGCCAAGCCGGACCACCACGTGCTAAGTAAGATGTAAACCGTCTATTCATGCGCATTTTAGCTCGATACGCACATCTGATGTATATTGCAAATTTCCACAAATCATTAATTACAACCATGTTATTAAAAAATTATGTGTGTAATATTTGACTTGCAAACGTATTTCTCTAAAACAGTTCATGTGGTGATTTATCTTATGTTATGATTGAGACCTCTATCATGCAAATCGATTAAAGATAAGGAGAACGAATTCATTGCAAGTTCTTATTAATTTGGATAAATTAGTAACATCATATGTAAGCTAAACTAAAGTAAATGAAAAGCAAACAAACGTTATTCAGATTATATCGTTAATTATTAGTATTCATGAGTATATCGAACTAATTTAATATATAAAATTATTTTATTTGATCATGCATAAAAAAACAGTTGATCATATATTCTTACATAAGATTATTAGTTATATAAAATAATAACTATTTCTCATATTTTCTATGAAAATCGATCCTATGTTTTGAAACAACCATTGGCCTCGTTAGCATTGATAGACTTTCCATACACGTTACTGCATTCAACAACTGGCTTATTTCCATCGACCGTAGCAATATCGATTTTATCAAGAACAATGTCTTTGCAATATGTGACTTTGCTGCAATCTATCTTTATAATCTCATCGACTTGTGACGTTCCACGAATATCGGTGAATGTCACGTTACTAATTGCCACTGCTGATTCCTAAACACAAAATATACAAATTTGTTTGCAATTTAGCTTTGCTTTAAAATTTTATTATTTTTATTTAATAGAATTAAGATGATTTACCTCCACGTCTAGGCGACCCTTATCGACATAGTTTTGGTCGATTATAATTGGATTTTTGGTTTCTCTGAACGTAAGGCCTTGAAAAAGTATATTTTTTGCGTATCCCTTTCCATTCTAAACAAAAATATATATCACGAAAAGAAAGTATATCAATATTGTCCCAATATATTTAGTTTTAGTATAAAATTTTTAATTAAAAAATCATTACCGGCCATGTCTTAATCCTAGCTCCATTATCCGTCCTAAAGAAAGTGCAATTAGTCACTTGGACATTCTCAACTATAGATTCTTCTCCATCTCTTCCTAGACTTCCCACACTGAAATTTAATTATATAGATAAAGATTTCTTTATTATATAAAGAATATAAAAAAATAGTATATGTAAAATGGTATTGATCAATCATCACACATATATACCTTATTCCATGGCCAGGTCCACAATTCATCCTTGTGATATTGATATTCATACTTCCGTTGTTTATAGCTACACAATCATCGCCTAGAATATTTTTTAGAAAATTAAAATTCAAATAATCATCATACCATTTCAGAGTACTTTTTAATTAATGAGTGTGCAAGAGAGATATCTAGCTATGTACCAGTTCCAATAATTGTGTCGTATATATCGACATCACTTGATCGTGAGATATCAATTCCATCAGTGTTAGGACTATCGTGGGGTGCTACGAGTTTTATCTTCGTAATTTTAACTCTTTTGCATTCGCTAATCGATATATGGTTTCTTGGACTGTTGAATGAGGTTATTCCACTTATCTTGAGATCATTGCAACTTTTAAAATGCAATTGCTGTAATAAAATGGGAAATAATAATTCATCATGAACATTCCAATATATTGACGACGATCAATGTGTGTATATATAAATGAACTATTTTCATTTTAGAATTGAGAATAAATTTTGTGAGAAAAGATAAACTCACAGTAGGCCGTTTAGAAGGTGACATTCTTGGCTGGATATGTTGAATATGAAAAAAAATATATATATTAGATTCCCATTTTGTATATATATATATATATATACATATATATATATATAATTAATAAATTCTATCTCTTTTGTATATATAAAGTTTTTTACCTTCCAAAAAGACGAACCACGTCCATGAATTGTTCCCGAACCAGTGACTGTTAAACCGATTATTTCCTTAAAACTAACCCATCTAAATAGCTTATTTTCCGACCAAGCTGCTTTGTTGATAGGCGCAACAATCTTTCCGTCAAACTGCATAAATGAATACATATACCTTTTATGTTCAGAAATAAAAACTAATCGGGTAAAATCGTAAATAGGTTTATAAAAAATATCAATAAATTACCTTAACTTGTACGGAAGGAGATTTACAAGGGCCTTGGAACATAAGAGGTTGTAGTAAGAATGTTTTGTTTGAAGGAATAAGGAATGTTTTTGAATTCCCACCACTACCACACATAGCTTTCCATGCTGTCACAAAAGCCTATTTATTTTATCAAAAAATCAAATGTATAAGAATTCTTAACTCAAAAAACTAAAATTTTGTGACAACGATTATGATTACGTTGTAGGAAAATGAATAAAAAACTAGTAATAGTTACGTATACTCAAATGTATGATATCATACGAAACTAGTTTCGTTTGAAAACTTACAAAATTCAGATATTTTTATAGAGTAAAACAAGATAATATTTTCCAATATAATACCTTCGAATCATCGGTAATACCGTTTCCCTTGGCACCAAATTTAAGCACATCATAGATTTGGCCGTTTACAAGAACAGAATGCAGTAAAGTCAAGAAGAATACACCACGTAGTATGATTTCCTACAACATCCAAAATCAATGTTAGAAAGAAAGAAAACATACTAATTTTTATTAAAACTTTACTAAACCTCATATGTACCATTGTGTGATGATGATCATATGTAATGTAGTGTATATGCATGTGATGTTGCTCACTTAAATATACACATACAAAATCATGGGTATATCTTTTAAAAACAGGTTCGTGGATATAGTTTTAAACTTTACATATTTTATGCCTAAATTCATTAGTTAATATTATGGATATTCTTTTTCATATAAGTGATATTATCTCTCTTTTATATAAGATTAGAAATAAATCATAATATAAACTAGATAAAATAGAATTAAAAGAAATTGTAAACAAATACAAGTTAAAAGAGAAATAAAAATACGTGAAATAAGTGGAAATAAATAAAATGCAATTTGTGAAACACAAAAATAGGATTAAATTTGGGTGCATATTGTGATCTCATTGGATTATTAACTTATATTTTAACAAATACGAGCCATTGACATCCCTCTCCTACCAAAAAAAAACAGTCATTGACATTCAAAACTAATGTTTTTCTAATTATTTGGTAGTGAATTTGAAATATATAGACAGTAATTTAAATTAAAAAATCTGATATCATGAATTTAGTAATAATGTATTGATGATTATAAGATTGAAAGATTAGTTTGATGTACAATAATTTTTTGAAATTATCCACTTTTTGAAGTTATCCACTAGATGTTGTCTGCTTGATCTTTTTCATTCACTTTTTGTTTTCTAAATTTAAATTAGATTATAAAAAATCCACAATAAAACTAAAACTTGGAAAACAATAACAAATAAGTTAATCAACATATAGCATTACAATGGTAGTCCGTAACTTTCTAGTGGAGAAGAATGGTAGAGTTTTGACTCAAACGCAAAGAAATAACAAGTAAAAGCAAAGTACAAGAATCTTGTTGAAAAAATGTCTTTAGTATCCGCCTCTGTGGCTTTCCCATTATGGTTCGATTTCGAATAGTTGTGGTATGATGCGTTATAGAGGTTGGCTTGTACCCATCGCCGGCTCTGGTCGGATCTCTCCCTCCCTTAATTTTCTTCGTCATTCCCAAATGACAAAGCCAACCTAGTTGATGCTTGCGGTCGTTACAAATATATCAATTTAATCGATCCAAAATATTTAGAAAAAGCCACTAGTTCTCCCGGGAAAAGACTTCTAACTTAACCATAAGGTCGTAGCTTAATTCAAGCATCATAAGAGATGTTTTTTTAATCTTTTTTTTCTTTAAAAGACAAATCGGCCCCAAAAAACAAATTCTGCTTGTAGCCACCGAAATCTCCGGGAAGGCTCTGGATCCGACTTGCAAATCTTGGAGCCACTTCACGGTGGTGAGGCAAGTCGCTCGCTCCCTCATTTGTTTCTTCAATAATGATCACCAGCTCGTCGCGTCTCTATTAACAAGAACATCAGAAATCGTTTCAGTTCCATTCGACACCCAGGTGACCAGGGCCGGCCCAAACTATTTGAGTGCCTAAAGCAAAAATTTTTTTGTAACTCTCTCCACGACAAGAAGAAGCAGCTAGTTTTCTGATTTAAGCTCTTAACTACGTGATTTTATTTGTTTGAAAAAAATAAAGTGTACTAGAAGATGGGATCATGATCATTTCCATTCGGAAAATTCACAATGTTACAATTAAAAAAAAAAGATATATTAATTAGTTTGTTATAATTTTGACCAACAAATTAAAATAAAATTGTCAGTTAGTTAAACTTAGAATCCTATCTGAGAAAAAATATTTAACAAAAATTAAAAAAGGATAAAGAAAGTTTCGGAGTTAATTAGGGCTTCCTTTTGCTTACATGACACCGTCGCAAGTCATTAAGCTCTCTGCTTCATAAGTTTCGTCTGATCTGTTCTAGAGAAAAAATCTTACGATGTCAGAAGACAAGATGAGTAAATTGTCAGACGATTTGCTTGTGCAGATTCTATTGCTTGTCTCCACAAAAGATGCAGTGGCCACCACGGTTTTGTCAAAACGCTGGCGTTTTATATGGACAATGATGCCTAGACTTGAGTACAAAGAAATTAAAGAAATGATGATGATAAAAGCAAAAAGAGTGTTTGGTGGTTTCTTGACCAGTCATTGCAACTCCACAAGGCACCTGTGTTAGACAGCTTGTGTATCAAACTCGGTCCACAATGTCCTGTTAATGTTGATGTCGGAAAATGGGTTGCAAAGGCGGTTGATCGTTTTGTGCGTAAGCTAAAGTTTAAGCTTCTCTGGTCCGCAGATCTAATCAGCTTACCTAAGAGCCTTTATACATGCAAAATGCTAGTGAAACTGAATCTCTCCCACAAGGTTCTAATAGATTTTCCTTCTTCTCCCACGCCTCCCATCCCTTAAAAAGCTCAACCTTATCAATGTGGTCTATACAGACGATGCTTCTCTCATTAGGTTCTTATCAAGCTGCTCTGTTCTTGAGGAACTAGAGTCAAACGAGAAAGGAATGAAAATATCAAGTATTTCTATGTGATAGTGCCTTCTTTACGGGACTTATGGTGTCATGATTATAATCGCAAATATGTAGGAAACCCTGTCAGGTTCTTGGTTATAGATACTCTGGCATTGGAGTACATTCACATCTTCCATTTCATACCTATGCTGATGACAAGTTGCCAAGATCTCTTTCGTCGGTCTTGTTTCTCGAGTTTTTTTTGGCTGATGAAATGGAAGCTTTCTCTCTATATCTCTCATTGCTTGTGATCACATTTACTAATAATGTTATTTTTTCTATCACATAGCTTGTGCGTTATAGCACTATCAACTTCTCTCGACTTACAGAGTTAGTAATCTGTCCAGATAAATCAGACTGGTTGGAACCACTCCTACTTTTACTTGGAAATTCTCCAAAACTAAAAAAGCTTTTGGTTGATTATGTAGGTATCTTCCTCCTCTTTTGTTAACAACTAATTAAAATCGCTTCATATATAGCCTTCGTTGCTTCCAGGGACCAACCGAAACCCCCGAGGATCTCCCACTTGCATGGAACGAACCGAGTTCAGTTCCTGGTTGCTTGTCTTATCTTTGAGTGGGAGAAATATGGAGGAAGAGCAGAAGAGAAAGAATTCGTTACGTATATCCTAGCTAAGTTAGGTGTTTAAAAGGAGCAACAATCTCCCTAAGGTCTGCATTCAATCTTGAAGAGAAACAAAAGGTAATGGAGGAATTAGAATCTATTCCTAGAGTTTCTAAGTCATCTCAGCTTCTTCTCAAGTGAAAATTTGTATTGTTTCTCTTTGTTATTACCATTTTGCCACATACATCAAGTCTCTACATTCGAGTTTATCTACTTTTTGCAACTTGCTACTCTCTGAAAGTGATTGAGATGTCTCACATATAAGCACACATCAAATTTCACAAGATGATTCAGGAATAAGCGTAAATGAGTTTTGAAAAAGGCTCTTCAGATGCCTAGTTCTAAGTAAAAAAAACTGCATGATAAAAACAGAGGATGTGCCAATATGATTGTTCTGATTGGATTATTACCTTGGCCTCTTTCCATTCACCTTTCAAAGCAGCTTGATACAGAGGAACACAGAAGCAGCTTGAAACAGAGGAACACAGAGATCCAAGTATTCATCTCTCCCAGGGGTGAGAATTTGACCGTGTGATGATGTGTTTGATCCTGCAATATCCACTTTCACAGCTTCACAAGGTCGATTTCCCAATGTCCAGATTGTTCATCGGTGTAAATTGAGTTGAATCACATGGTCGTTCAGCTTCTTAAGGAGGATTGCTTCTGTCCAAATAGTTCATTTCCAATGGCCGAGGTCAGTGAGGTTCTCCAAATTTGGCTCCAGATGATCTTGGAGCTGTTATTACATCAACAGTTGGAAGTTAAGAAAAAACAAAAAAGAGATTAGGAGTCAAGAAACTCATCAATTTGTAATCACAAGTTTCGAATTAGCCAAGTTAGGGCATAGCAATCCATTGAGTGTGACAGAGCTAAAGAGAAAACATGGGAAGTTTACACTCATTGGTTACCTTCGAGAACCGTCCCTAGTGCAGCCAAGAGGGAGCTTGAGGGAGTGGGATGCTCGTTACAAATTATGATATACAGAAACTGTAACAAATTAAGGATCAAATACCATACATATTCTACAACTTTAGGATATGGTATTGGTAGGTGTTGAAACGTAGCTGACATTTTCTATGAGAATATGTTAAATTAAAAAAAAAAAAAACATAGTAAGGCCCTAGAAAAAGTTGATACAATTGAGTATGCAAGACTCAAAGGTTCGCAAAATACAAAAAAGGAAACAGATAACATGTAACAAGCACTTGGCTAAATTAAGAATCCAAGTGGGAGAGATGGATTACGCAGCTCAAAAAACAGTCCTTGAACTCAAATATGACATCGTAAAGAAATCGGATGCCGGGAAAAAAGGATTCAAGGATCGTATGGAGATGCAAATATTAGACTATGTTCCTCACTAAGTTACTTTAAATGGCAAGAATTACGAACCCACAAAACATGAGTCTCCAATACAACTTCTCCTGACAAGGTATAGTTATTCTTCCTAGAATCAAGTTACCTCTCGTGCACATGAGGCAAGACGTATATGTCAAGTAATAGAGTCAAACAATTGTCTAGTAACAATTTTATTCCATTAATCTTCCAATATTGAACAAAAACACTATGAAATTACAAAGGAACAGAACATCTGCAATATCAGTCAGTCTATTCCCCAAATTAATTCAGATATGCAAAAGCTAAAACAAACACTATAGAAAATTACAAACATTACAACTTACAATGACAAACCGCAAAAACCGCTTCTTTTTATCTTCTTCTTCATCATCCGATCCATTAACGATTAAATATCAAAGTTCTCCATCTGAATGCTGCTCTTTAAAGGCACATAATCACCAAGATACCCACCAAGATGATCGTGCAACGCGGATTTATCAATCGGCTGATGATGAAAACTCTTACAAACATAGTAAAACACACTCTGCACAAGCAACCCCACTAGATTCACAATCACTAGAATCCCAACCAAGAAACCACCAACAACAATCTTCGTAAACAACCCGAAATCATCACCTCCATGAACCACAACACCACCGAAAACACCAGCAGTGATTCCACAAAGAGCAAGATACATAAAAACCATCGAACACGCCATATTAGTTCTCCCTTTAAGCAACTCATAACTCTTCTTCATCGCGGCAATCCCGTAAATCGGTTCAAGAACAGAGACAACACTAGCTAAATGCCACCAAGCAGTCATATAAACATGAACACCCAAAAACAGAACAAAGATCACAACCATCGAGAAAACAGCGAGAATCACGCTTTGTAAATCGATAGCTACGATCAAAACAACAAGAAACAACAAGAAAACAGAGTTGTACACAAGCATCATTAAAGAAACCCAAAGGAAGGTAATGAACAAACGCTTCAAAACTAGAGGAATCGCTGACATTGTGGAAGAGAAAGAAACTGGCTTTCCCGTGTAAAGCGAAGCGACGGTGAAGACGACGGCGGCTGTGGAGAGAAGAGAGAAGGCGAAGAGGAAGATAACATAGATGAATTGATAAACAAGAAGAAGGGTCCATTCGTGATTGGTTTTAGATTGATCTGAAGGAGGAGTTGAATCAAGCTGAGCTAAGATTGGTTGGGTAAAGAGAGAATGAGCGAGGATTGCGAAGGAAAGAGGGAAAATTAGGGTTAGGGTTATGAGGTAAAAGGTTTTTGGGGAAAATTTGGGGATTGTTGTGGATTCACGTAGTATACCTTGAATGTTGAGAAATTGAAGCTCTTCTGCAGCGAGATCCATGGCTGAGATTAGGGTTTGTGGAGAGATTGAGGAAGAATGTCAAAGGAGGTGACTTTTTTTGAAGATCTGATGGAATTTTTTTCAGAGAGATCTCAACAGAGAGAGAGAAAGGACAAGGAAGAAGGTCACGAAAGAGGACAAGAAGAAGGTCACTTCATGGTTAAGAAAATTCCTCTTTCTTGGAAACAAAAAAAATGCTAAATTTAGAATCAAAGACACGACGAAAAAGAAAAACAGGGTCAAAAAATTATTTTTTAAAAAAATTAATACATACAAATCGATTGTTTTTTTTTTGTCAATTCAATGATTAGATTAGTACTCTAATTTAGAGGGAAATAGTTAAAAAAATATTCATAAGACAATAATTTAGGTAGAAGCCCCTTTGATCTATTGGTTGACTAAGCATCTATATTAACATTTTTACAGTACTTTTTTGCTTTAATTCTTTTGGATCCGGGTTTGACCCGGTTTAATTCTGTTCGGATCTAGAATAAGAGATTTAAGGGATGTTGTCTTAATTTCAAACTAATAAATGAAGCCATGTTGTCTTTAATTCTTCTACTTATTTTTACCAAAATCAATTCAAATAACATCTCTCATACCTTAAGTATATTTTCGCCAAATGCAATCTCCGTCGTTCCTTTATTTTCGCCAAGGCAATCTGCATTAAAGTTATTTACAGTATCTGTCAATTTAAATTCCTTCCAAATATGTTTTGATGCTCTACTAAGCTATTATTTCGCACTTGACATATTCATAAACTATTTCCATAATCAAATATCGAAATGATGCTAATAATACCTAATTGATTCTACTAATATTTACACAATCAAAACAAATAACTGCTCACAGACCATATCATGTCTATTTAAATTACTTCCAAATATGTATTTCCCTCTACTAATTGAATTTATGTTTCCCGCCTATCCTCTGTTCATATCATTCCAGAGTATCTTTACATTATCTTCTCCTTCCCAAATATTTCTGATGTCACATCCT
>NW_003302548.1:2907609-2908914 GCF_000004255.2 Arabidopsis lyrata subsp. lyrata | reverse complement strand
AATAAAATTTCGTCTCACGGTGTATTATACATTTAAATTAAACAAAAAAATAGTTATATCTATAGAATATCTTAAAACAAAATTTAATAAATTTTTCGAATAAAAATATAGACCCGCGGTGTACCGCGGGTTAACATCTAGTTAATTAACGCTTCTATAACAAGAGGTGTAGGGTTCGAATCCGTCAAGAGCATGAAGAAGGAAGTGTCGTCTATCGTGGATCTAATAAGAGTCGGAAGAAATTGTCCGTTGTAAAATCGTCTATGTAACAGTTCTCATAATTTGCAATAAATAATAAATCTAGAGGAAAAAAAAACAATAATTAAGAAGAAAAAAGAAGTAAAATATTTGCTTTAAAATAACAAAAACGTAAAATATTAGAAAGAAAAAAAAATACGGAGCAAACCAATTTTATCTAGTATATATAGCAGCAAAAAGAAAATCGCTCTTCAAATTGTAGCATCGAGACCGCACAATCAATTATGTTTTTAAAATTTTCCTTCTTCTCTGTAAACAATTTTTTCGAAGAACACCATCACCTCTCATGGTTTTCTCCTTCCTCTTTCCTAGTCCTTTTCCTTCTCTTTCGACAGTGGACCAATCCCTACATATATAGTATGAAGTGTTCATCAACTTCCATGGAGACAACTGCGTGAAGGGCTTATTGTGGATACCCTGTTAAAAGAAAAAGTCAATTTTAAATGATCGAGAGTTGAGAGGCATAGAACTATAATTGAGGAATCATAATCGCAGTTACAATATATATATGGATCAAGGCTATTAGGAATAATAATATCACATATTGGAAAAGGACAAGAGATCTTGATTAGTATATATAAGATATATAGGCCAATTATTGTTAATTTTTTGAATTGGAAACTCACATTCTAATACGGTATGAGAGACCGATCCATACATGCCCAGTCCAATCTACAATTGCCCTGACCCAATAGTTGGTCCGTCGATCTATGACCGAATATACTGAGAACAATGGTTAGAAAAGTCATTATCTCGAGAAGATGTATATTAATATCCTACATTGAAAAGGACAAGAGAGACCTTAACTAGTGTGTACGATATATGAGCCAAGTAGTTATTACCAATTGGGTTTGAGATGGAACCCCAAATTCTAATAAAGACCCGATCATGGGCACAAAAACATGTTGCCCTACCATCGTACAACTTCCTTGTTATATGGTTTTACGAATAATATGGCTATTTTCGCCGAATCTAATGGTTACTTAATGAGTATTTATTATAATTTATCACAGGGTGACATGCTGGCTTCAATTGGTAACCATAATT
>NW_003302548.1:2885352-2907509 GCF_000004255.2 Arabidopsis lyrata subsp. lyrata | reverse complement strand
GTTAAGGAATGTCATATTCCTTTTTGTTCCTCAATATTTTTACCATTTACATGGAATATTTTTTCCTCACCATTCTTCTACATACCTCACCAAAAGAGGAACACTAGAACAAAAATGTTCCTCTCCAAAATTGATGAGGAACAAATGGAACAAAAAAGGAACAAATATTAAAATTCGCTTTTATTTTAAAATAAATAAAAAATAAAGTTTATCAATAATATTTGTATTTTATTATATAATAATTTTCATATCTTCACAATATATAAACAGAAAAAATATTTTTGATAAGAATTTCATGTTGAATTACTCTTAAGACTTCACTTGAAAAATATATAAATAGTAAAATAAATTTAAAAATGTTTATATTGTAAAAGAATAATATATTTTAAATTACTCTTTCAATTTTATTTTATGTTAATATTAAATATTATTATTTAAAATGATATATATAAATTTAGTTCACAAATTTTAGGTTCAAATACAAATTTTCAAATTAAAGAAATATAAAAAATATTTAGTATTTTTCATTGAAATTTGATTTATTTACTATTTAATATATCTTTAAAGATATTTTTAATGTTTGGTTACCATTCATCGTAATAGTACATTTTATTCATTATCTGCATCTTTTCCTTTTCGTTCCTCAAAAATTGTTTATTCCATTCCGCATTGTTCTTTTTATTCCTTTTCTTTTTGTTCTTTTAATGGTTACCAGTCGGAGCCGCTATTTTTTCCTAACTAATTCATTTATCCGATGGCATGTCTAACTAACCAGGAGCCTTTTTCCCGTGGAAAACTAAAGAATCTGACAATCCTGAAAGATTATGATCTCCACACAAGTAGTAGGTATCAAGCCAAAATATCACAAGTATACCACCTCACGCGCTTCAGATTCGCATGGAGTACACTCCCATTGTTTTTTTTCTGAAATTTCTTCTATTTGATTCGAAATCTTCAAGTGATCCCTATCTTCAAGCTGCAAATAGAGGATGCGAGGAAATTGAGAGGAAAATTCGGCGATAATATTCAAAGATCTAAAGTATAACTAATACGATTCTCCTGAAATGACACAGAATGGAAACACTCCAACAAACACAAATCCCCAACAAAACTACAAAAAAAGTCTACTCCAAAAAAGTTGCTTTGGCCATGTTCGTTTGTACATCTGGATAATGCATCCAGATGATCCATTCAGATGATCCATTAAGATGATGCATCTGAATGGTGTTCGTTTCTAAATTTGTATTGCATCCAGATGGAGCATCTGAATGAAGTTTTGTTCGTTTGATTGGTTTTTAACAGTTTGCATTTACATCTGGATGCATATTGTATTAAAATGACTAAAAAGGACATTTCTTTCATCTTAATCATACTTTAATGATTTAAATTACATTTACAACTAAATAATTTTTTTTACATCTATAAATTTAAATTTCATGAAATAGTTAAATATTTTTAATTATTTTCTTATTAAATAAAAAGCACTGAAATCATTTTCAATACAATTTGTACTAAATTAAAATAATTGATATAAAAATCTAAAAAATTAGATACTCTTATAGTTTAATCCCTCTTATACCAAATTCGATTATTAAATTAATTAACTTTGACGAGGCACAAATATTTGGTATCATATTTGGCACTTTATATAAAGTGAGCATTACGAAATTCTTTCAAAGCCATGTAAATCACTAAGTTCTATTAAGACCATATCAATCAGAATAAACTTGATCATCTAAATTAAATGATTGTATATTTGTATGTATATATTTGTATGATTGTATCGTATACAAACTATACACAGCGTGGTCACAAATCAATACACAGCAAAAACACAAGCTAAGATGACAAGACATGGTAAAGGATGAGAATGATCTTGGTCATAGGGTCATGTTGCCATGTCAAATGATTCTTGGTGTGTGCTGCTACTTCTCCACCTTCAATGTATCTTGAGTCTTCTCCATCTTCAATGTATCTTGAGTCTTGTATACACTTCATTACTGTAAAAATGATTGAATGGACATATCATTGATCAGTCTTAGGATTAGACAAAGCGCGCACACACACACACACTACACTATTATTTCACTTTATATAGTTTCTTTGTCTTATTCAGAATAAAAGTTTTTTTTTCTTGGTCTTGTCCCTTTCCTCTGTTCATTGTATGAAGTCAGGAGAAAGACATTTTTCTTGCTTAACACGAAAGCTATTAAAAGTAGACAAGCTTGTAGAAAGTTTGTGATATATCGTTTTTTTGTTGTTGTAATTTGTGATATATCTCTGTTGTCATTTCAGGTACGAGAGAGATTTTGTGAAGTCAATCGTCGAAGAAGTAAAGAAAGTAAACAAATATATCAAAGAGAGAATATAACACTTGAGGAAGCAAAAGACAATAGTCTGAAACTCTGAATTGATTAAAATGTGTTTTTAAATCACTAAGGTTTTTTTTTTTTTTTTTTTTTTTTTTAATAATCAGTAAGGTTTAATTCTTCTTCTAACATTTGTTCATGGTCTTTACTTGTTGGGACTTATCTGCATTTTTCTTTTCTTCTTGGCCGTTTAAGAATCAATCGACCAATGGACCTGAATGGTGAATGGTAACTAAAGATTTGATAAGATTTTTTTCAGAATCTGAGAGACAGTTTATTACGGACTATCAATCTATATAACTTATAGCTAGCCCATATAGTTATCTGAACAATTGAATAATAATTAGTTAGTTCTTACCATCTTTAACAAAAAAGGTTAGATCTTACTATAGTTTGAGGATTTTACCAGAGAAAAAATATCGTAAAAGTCTCAATTGTGCGTTTTCGTTGAAAAAAGTCTCAAATGTGCGTTTTCGTTGAAAAAAGCATCAACTTTGTATCTGGTGAAATAAATAACTAACTTTTATTTCACCAGATGCAATAATGAAGCATTTTTTCATCGAAAACACATAACTAAGCTTTTGTTTACATTTTTCTTGATCTTAACATAGCGGTCAATGTGTATCTATTTGTTTTTTATTTGAGTAAAAAATGAGAATCTGTGGCTGAGATCGTATATCCTTTCAGATCAAAGACCAAAATATTTGATATGGTTTTCTCCAAATACCAATCGAACCAACGATTTCTAAGCTTTTCATGAAATACTTTACCAGTTCAACAATTAGCACTTGATATTTTTATATTATTGAATAATAAATATTTATTGGTGGTGGCTAAGCATTACTAAGCCGTAAATCATTTTGTATAACAGTAGTAAAAATTTATCGAAGTTGACTTTATTATTCGAACGTCTGCAAACGATCTCAACCAAAACTTTCCAATGGCGGCTTCTTCCTCCTCCTCTTCCGAAATACTTCCCAAGTCGTGGCAAGTGTTCATCAATTTCAGGGGAGCAGAATTGCGCAATAGTTTCATTAGCCATCTGGAGGGAGCCTTAGCGCTAGCCGGGATCAAATACTATATCGACACGAAAGAGGTCCCGAGCGAAGATCTTAGTGTCCTTTTCGAGAGGATCGAGCAATCTGAAATTGCACTGTCCATCTTCTCGAGCAAGTACGCTGAATCAAACTGGTGTTTGGACGAGCTGGTGAAAATCATGGAACAAGTCAAGAAAGAAAAACTCCGAATCATCCCAGTCTTCTTTAACGTGAAGCCTGAGGAGGTTAGAGAGCAGAAAGGAGAGTTCGGACTTAAGCTATACGGAGAAGGTAAAAGGAAACGACCCAATATACCTAATTGGGAAAACGCTCTGCAGTCTGTTCCAAGCAAGATAGGCTTGAATTTGTCGAATTATAGGTAGATAAATTGTTTGACTATCTCATTGTGATTGAATTTTTCTTATATATCTTAGTGTTTGATAGATTAATTTTTTCCTCATTTGTATTGTAGGAACGAGAGGGAGCTCGTTGAAAAGATAGTTGACTCGATCAAAAGAGTGCTTGCCCTAATTCCACTGGGAAGCAGAGTAACAGAGTATCTGAACGGGATCTCAAAAGCCTCAGGGGCAAAGAATGTAGACAGATTTTCGCTAAGCTCCTATGAGTTTCAATGTTCCTCCCTTGATATATCAGTCACCAACGATGACAATGGAATCACTCCGTTTCAGTGCCCAGCCACGATTGACGAGTTATGCAAGGTAGGAGTAGAACATCTCAATGAGATCTCTACTGTAAGTTCAACTGGTAATAGTTCATCTAGAAACATCGAACAGCCGCCACCCCACTACGGAATAGAACCACGCCTTAAGGAACTGGAAGAAAAGATACAATTTGATTGCATCGAAACTAAAATTGTTGGAATTGTTGGGATGCCTGGAATTGGTAAAACCACTCTTGCGGAAACATTGTATAGAAAGTGGAAACACAGGTTTAAGAGGAGCAAGTTTATCCCAAATGTCAGTAAGGAGAGTCAACGAGGATTGCAAAAGAGATTGTTGGTAGAGCTGTTGATGGATATTCATTACAAGACAGGATATTCAGAGAATGAACATGAGTTTTGTAAGGATGCTCTTCTCCAAAAGAAAGTTTTTGTTGTTATAGATGATGTTAGTAGCAAGGAACAGATCAAAACTCTTTTTGGTCAATGGGATTGGATCAAAAAAGGTAGCAAGATTGTTATTACATCAAGTGATGAGTCACTGCTCAAGGAACTGGTTGACGATACTTATGTAGTCCCGAGGTTGAACAGCACAGGAAGTTTACTGTGGTTTACCAATCACGCCTTTGGTTTGGATCATGCCGAAGGAAATTTCGTAAAGCTGTCCAGACACTTTCTGAATTATGCCAAAGGAAACCCACTAGTCCTCAGAGCTTTTGGTGTAGAACTTCGTGGGAAAGACAAGGCTTATTGGGAACAGAGAATTAAAACATTGAAACTAATTTCCAATAAGATGATCCAAGATGTCTTGAGAAGAAGGTATGATGAACTCACAGAGAGGCAGAAAGATATTTTTCTTGACATTGCATGTTTCTTCGAATCAGAGAATGCAAGTTATGTAAGGTGCCTGGTAAATTCAAGTATTCCGGATGAAATAAGAGATCTCCAAGACAAGTTTCTCGTCAATATTTCTTGTGGTCGATTTGAGATGCATGATATATTATGCACATTCGCCAAGGAACTTGCTTCACAAGCATTGACTGAAGTCACAAGGGTTCATCTCAGGCTGTGGAAATATCAAGATATCATTTGGTTGCTCAACAATAAATTGGTGAGATTATTTGAACATATTGGAACCTCTAACGTGTGTTAGTTGTACTATATTTTCAATTGCTAACCATTTTTGTTTTCTGCGGTTTGCTAACAGTTTGTCATTAATTGGTTGTAGGAAATGGAAAATGTGAGAGGTATTTTCTTAGACATGTCTGAAGTTCCGGAGGAAATGATATTTGATGCTAAAATCTTTCGTATGTGCAATATTCGATATCTCAAAATATACAATTCTGTCTACCCTAAGGAAGGCGAAGGTATCTTCAAATTTGACAGATTTAGGGAGTTCCAGTTACCATTAAATAAGGTAAGCTATCTCCACTGGATAAAATATCCATTGGATAAACTTCCATCAGACTTCAACCCGGAGAATCTTGTTAATCTTGAACTGCCTTATAGCTCCATTAAGCAAGTTTGGGAGGGTGTTAAGGTGTGTCTCATTGTACTCCACAATTCTTATGTTTTATATGAAGCAAACATTCAAATTTGGGTTAAATTCTTCTTCTTCTTCTTCTTCTTCTTCTTCTTCTTTACAGGAAACCCCAAAACTAAAGTGGGCCAATCTCAGCTATTCAAGTAAGTTGACTAACCTTTTAGGGTTGTCAAATGCTAAAAATCTTGAAAGATTGAATCTTGAAGGTTGCACAAGTTTGCTTAAACTGCCCAAAGAGATGGAGAACATGGAAAGTCTTGTGTTTCTCAACATGAGAGGTTGCAAGAGTCTCACATTTCTTCATAGGATGAATTTGAGCTCTCTAACAATCCTCATACTCAGTGACTGCTCAAAACTTGAGGAATTTGAGGTGATTTCGGAAAATCTGGAAGCGTTATATTTAGATGGAACTGCAATAAAGGGACTTCCTCCAACCGTCCGGGATCTGAAGAGACTTGCCATATTGAATATGAAAGGTTGTACAGAACTGGAGAGTCTTCCTGAATGTCTTGGAAAACAAAAAGCTCTTGAAGAACTCATACTCTCTAATTGTTCAAAGCTTGAGAGTGTTCCAAAGGCTGTAAAAAACATGAAAAAATTACGGATCTTATTGCTTGATGGCACAAGAATCAAAGATATCCCGAAGATAAACTCGCTAGAGCGTTTGTCCTTAAGTAGAAATATTGCAATGATCCATCTGCAAGATAGTCTCAGTGGGTTCTCTAACCTGAAATGTGTTGTCATGAAGAACTGCGAGAATCTCAGATATCTTCCATCGCTTCCACGATCTCTTGAGTATCTAAACGTATATGGTTGTGAAAGACTAGAAACAGTTGAGAATCCACTGGTCTTTCGTGGGTTCTTTAATGTAATTCAGCTTGAGAAGATCCGTTCCACTTTCTTGTTCACTAATTGCAACAATCTGTTTCAAGATGCAAAGGAGTCAATCTCATCCTACGCAAAATGGAAATGCCACAGACTTGCACTTGACTGCTACCAATTGGTCTCTCTTCTCTCTCTCTCCTCTCTCCTCTCTCCCTCTCTCTAGTTATTTCCATTCATTGCTCTTGTTGTTTTGCATTTGCTTTTGTAGGGCATAGTTTCAGGAGCTTTTTTCAACACTTGCTATCCTGGATTTATAGTCCCTTCGTGGTTCCACTACCAAGCAGTTGGATCAGTCTTTGAGCCAAGGCTGAAATCACATTGGTGTAACAATATGCTTTACGGGATAGCTCTATGTGCAGTTGTCTCATTCCATGAGAACCAAGATCCGATCATCGACAGTTTCTCAGTAAAATGCACACTGCAGTTTGAAAACGAAGACGGGTCTCGTATCCGATTTGATTGTGATATCGGAAGTTTGACAAAACCAGGAAGAATTGGGGCAGACCATGTTTTTATCGGCTATGTCCCTTGCTCACGTTTGAAAGATTACTACTCTATACCTATTTATCACCCTACATATGTAAAAGTGGAGTTCTACTTGCCTGATGGCTGTAAAAGTGAAGTGGTGGATTGTGGGTTCCGTTTGATGTACGCCAAACCAGGTAAGTATTAAGTAGATAACGTCTCTGTTGAAGGGAATGGCCATGAAATCTTTCCGCAAAAGGTCCTGCTTTAATATAATATAGATTATAGTTCTATCATAATTTTGTCAGTTTGCACTGTAACCATTTGTTTTGCTTTTAAACGAAAAAGATAAGGATTTCAAACTGGTTTGTCTTTTATAAGTGATAAAAACAGTCACTAAGAAGATCCTCTTTGATTCATTTTATTTTCTTCTACATTGGGATCTTCATACGAATTGGACATTGGTACAACACGATCGAGCTGCAGAATATCTGTAGCCACCGGCAATGGATTGGCTATTGTCCCTTATGTCAATATTTAAGTAGGAAAGATTGATGAAACCATGATTTAAGATTAGAGAGAAGCAGAAATGTATTGATGAAAGATGTGTCAAACACAATGAGGAGGCACACACGTTTATATAGAGAACATAATCTAGGTGTGAGATGGGTTGTGCACAAAGACCAACAACACCCTCATTCAGCCTTGTAACCCGAGTAACCCAAGTAACCTGTAACCCGAGTAACCCAAGTAACCTACATTTAACCCTTAACTATGACTTAGTTAGTGTTAAATGTCTTCTTGATTAACACTCCCCCTCAAGTTTATACCACAATGCCCAATTGTGTATAAACTTGGCACTTGTATGAATAACCTCATTAAAAACCTAAGCTTGGAAAACCACGTGGGACAAAACCAAGCTTAGGGAAAAAGAGTATTATCCCTACAAGTTGGAGAATATTTTTCAAGGATGTGTCAAGTCTACAAGACCAAGTTTACCATGAATAAATTGGCAAACTTGGTTACTTGCTGCCTTGGTAAAGATATCGGCCAATTGGTCCGAACTCTTAGTGTAACAAGGGAGAATCGTACCATCTTCTATCTTATCTCTTGTCTTGTGGCAATCCGTCTCTATGTGCTTGGTCCTCTCGTGGAACACGGGATTGGTAGCAATGTGGATGGCTGCTTGATTATCACAATGAAAGGTAATTGGAGTCTTCTGCTCGATCCCGAAGTCTTTAAGTAGAGCTTTTAACCATGTTAACTCATTTGTAAGCTTCTTCATGGCCCTATATTCTGCTTCTGCACTTGAACATGACACCACTTTCTGTTTCTTGGTTTTCCAAGTTACGAGGTTCCCACCAATGAATGTGCAAAAGCCGGTTGTTGATTGTCTTATATTGCGATCTCCATTATAATCTGCATCACAATATCCAACAATCTCCGTGCTTGAGTTTCTTCCCATCCAAATGCCTTTACCGGGACTCCCTTTGATATATCTCAGAATCCTCTCCACCAAGCTCCAATGGTAAACTGTAGGGGCTTGCATGTGTTGAGCCACCTGATTCACGGCAAAAGACAAGTTAGGTCGCGTATATGTCAAGTATATAAGCTTACCTACAAGTCTTCTATATTGTTCTGGGCAATGATATGGAGTATCATCTTTCTCCCCCTTTCGATTGACCGTATAGCCTTGCTCCAATGGTGTTTCAACCGGTTTAGCTCCAAGTTTTCCTGTAATCTTTAGGAGATCGAGGGCATATTTCCTTTGTGAGAGAAACAGTCCCTCCTTTGATCTACACACCTCAATCCCTAGAAAGTACTTCAAAACACCCAAATCTTTAATATCAAAAGAAGAATGTAAAGCAGACTTAATAGCTTGGATACCTTCTTTGTTACTTCCCGAGATAATCAAGTCATCAACATAGATTAGAACTACTACGATACCTTGATTATCTTGTTTAGTAAACAAAGTATGGTCAGAATGTGATCTCTTGAAGCCATTAGCCAATAAGGTAGAGCTTAACTTATGATACCAGGCTCTTGGAGACTGTTTTAGTCCATAGATAGCTTTCCGAAGCCTTAAGACCTTTCCCGGAGCCACTATGTCTTCTAAACCCGGAGGAGGTGTCATATAAACTTCTTCTTTCAACTCCCCCTAAAAGAAAGCATTCTTGACATCCATTTGCCACAATTCCCAATCCAAGTTCACAGCCAAAGAGAGAACAACTTTTACGGTGTGTTGCTTAGCTACCGGAGCAAAAGTTCCCTATAATCATCTCCATATGTTTGAGTGAATCCTCTTGCAACCAATCTAGCCTTGTGTCTTTCAATTTCACCATTACTCTTATACTTTATGGTGAATACCCACTTTGAGCTAACACATCTCTTCCCTTGTGGAAGTTCTTCTTCATCCCATGTATGATTCCGAATCATAGCTTGTACTTCATCATCCACAGCATTAGTCCATTCCTTTCTTTCCTTAGCTTCTTCATAGCTTTGTGGGATAAATTCCACATCTAGCTTACTAATGAAAGCTTTATGTTCCTCGGGAAGAAGGTCAATCGAATATGTTGCTTGGATTGGATGACCCATGGCTTGGCAATTATAGAGGCACTTCTTCAATTTTCTCTCTCTTGTACTCCTTCTTGGATTCTCCCGAGTATAGATAGGATCTCGTGTTACTGGTGGGGCTTGATAAGTCTCATCTCCGCTTGATGATTCAATAATTTCACCTTCACTAGATGGATCTTTCTCTTCCACTTCTTCACTTACCCCTTCTTCTCTACCACTCTCTTGTTGGATATCCTGAGGCTCTTGTGTTGCATTGTCACCACTTTCTTGAGCTTCATTGGTATCAACATTTGGTGTAACTTCCACATCTTCTTGTGAAGAACTAACATTACCCAAATGCTCTAGAATATGTCGGAGACTTTTAGCTCTATCTGAAGTCGAATTAGGCAAATCTTTCACACTTTCCCAACTCTTTTCTCCAAAATAACCCTTGTCTTCCATGAACTTGACGTCCCTAGATACATGATATCTATTGTTGACGGGATCAAAGCACTTGTAACCCCTCTGAGTCGTTGAGTATCCAATGAATACGCACTTAGTACTCTTGGGTTCCAGCTTGTTTCTTAAGTCACCTGGGACAAACACAAAACAAAGACTCCCAAATACTCTTATATGATCAATGTTAGGATTCTGATTATTTAAGACTTGAAAAGGAGATTGATCATTAAGGATACGGGTTGGTGTTCGGTTGATGAGATAACATGCCGTCATAACCGCATCTCCCCAAAACCGTTTTGGCATATGCTTTTGAAACAGCATAGCTCTTGACACCTCCATTAGATGCCTATTCTTTCTCTCTGCAACTCCATTTTGCTGAGGATTGTATGGGCAGCTCGTTTGATGTAGGATTCCACATTTCTCCAAGTGTTCTTTGAGCTTGGTGCTTGTATATTCACCTCCATTATCTGTTCTTAGGATTTTAATCTTGGCATCAAAGTGATTAGTCACATAGTTTTGAAAGTTTAAGAATGCATCATACACCCTATCCTTAGATGGAAGCAAAGTTACCCAAGTATACTTAGATTTCTCATCTATGAATGTGACAAAATACTTATGATTATCTCTAGATGCACAAGGTGAAGTCCAAACATCGTAATGCACTAGGTCAAAGCACTTCTCATAAATCGTATTGGATTTGGGAAAAACTACTTTGCAATGTTTACCCAAAATGCATGCTTCACAATTTGAACAATCATAAGAAAAACCAGGCATTAACAAACTTAAAGCTCGAGAATGAGGATGGCCAAGTCTCTCGTGCCACAATACAACTGAAGTCTTAATAGAATTTGCAAAGATAGAAGAAACATTATTCTTAGAAACAGAATTTAAAGAGGTGTCTTGAAACACATATAAGTCATCCTTGGTGCTTCCTTGCCCAAACACTTTTCCACTCTCAATATCCTGCAACTTCACATCGTTAGGACTAAAAATAGCTAAACAATTCAAGTCCTTAGTCGTTTTCTTAACAGACATAAGATTTGAAGTGAACTTAGGCATATAGAAAGCACTAGATTTCTTATTGAACAGATTGATGCAACCTACACCTTCTATTGGCACATTATGACCATTTGCAACCTTAACATTCCCTAATGCCGGTTTAATATTCTCTAACAACTTAGGATTACTAATCATATGATGGGAAGCTCCTGAGTCCACTACTAATGAGTTTAAATCACTAGAATTAGAAGTAAAGAGAGAGATACCGCCGGGATATAATTTGGAGGCAAGGGATTGAAGGAGGCTCTCTAGATCGGCTTTGTTCATCACAATGGTCTCTTGAGAAGTGGAAGCAGAACTCATGTCTTGTGTAGCTTGCATCGCCTTCTCTCCATATTGAACGATCGCCCTTTCTTCATTTTCTGACCCACCATCGCTACCATTTGCCGCATTAGCCTTTGGCTTGTAGTTCTTGAACTTCTCAGGCTTTAGGTGAAGGTGTAGGATCCAGCACTTGTCTTTAAGATGACCCTTCTTCTTGCAATGGTCACAAAACCAAGTCTTCTTGTCATCCGGTTTGACCACTCCAGCTTTGTTGGCCATAGGAAGACTCCCTTTGCTATTAAAGAGGCCTTGAGTTCCATACTCTTTCTGAATCTTTGCGCATACTTGTTCAAGAGTAGGGACCTTGTCATCTCTTAGAATATGCTGAATCACCTCCGTGTAGCTCGAATTAAGGGTCAACATCAAGCCAAACACCAAGTCTTGCTCTCTACGCTCCTTAAGCGTCTTGGCTTCTGTTGTGAATGGCCTTAGCATCTCGAGTTCAGCTACAAGAGATCTGTACTTTCCAAAGTGAGTGTTAAAATCACTCTCCTCTTGGCTAAGTTCACCAAGAGCCTTCTTAATGTGGTACACTCGGGTCAGGTTTCTCTCATTTCCAAAGACATTAGCGAGAGTGTCCCATAACTCTTTTGAGGTCTCACAATACGAATACCCCTCTAAGATAGCAGCATCTAGAGAACAATGTAAAGCACTCAGCACGTTTAAGTCGCTCTGCTTCCAAGTGTCTTTATCCAAGTTTTCTTCAAGTGCCTTTGCCTCATCGTAGGTGGTTTCTATGTATTTAGTGAGTTTCCTTCCTCCTAATACATTCGTTGTGGTTCTCTTCCACAAGAGATAGTTATTGCCATTCAAAGTCACCGAGAACTTCAGATCTTTGAAAAAGTCACTCATCTTATGAACCGTGAGAGCCATTACCAACAACCACAAAACACAACCACTGCAAATAGACTAGAAAGGAGCCGACTTTCTTCTAAACCTAACCACAAGCTATTCCGCAGCAACTATCCTTCTAAAGCTTAAGTCTTGAATCCAACCTTGCAGATAATCTGATACTTATCGATCTAAGAGGATAAAGTTCAAACCTTTGAAGAAGAATCACCCGAAGCTTTGAAGAACACAACCGTCTTGACTGTTTCGAGACCAAAGACACAAGCTTTAATCTTTATTTGAACCACCCAAGATTAGCTACTAACAAGCTTTGAAGCCAGAAGATTTCTTATCCAAACTGAGAAGAAAAGTCGATTCTTTTAAGTTATCAAGAACAAAGAGGAAAGATTTAAGAGTAGAATCGATGCTCTGATACCATGTCAATATTTAAGTAGGAAAGATTGATGAAACCATGATTTAAGATTGGAGAGAAGCAGAAATGTATTGATGAAAGATGTGTCAAACACAATGAGGAGGCACACACGTTTATATAGAGAACATAATCTAGGTCTGAGATGGTCCGGTGGGTGGATCGATCGATCCGGTGGGTGGATCGATCGATCCCGAGTCACTGGAAACTGCTTCTCGTCCGTCAGAGGATGGGATCGATCGATCCACAAGTGGATCGATCGATCTAGATCTTCTGGTCTCCAACTCCGCAACTGCTTCAAAAGCTCGGCAGAATGACCTGTCTTCACTAATTCGGGTATAACTCTTGAATGCACCGGTAGATTTCCTTCAAACCACTTGTAAACTCAATCTAACATCTTCATCTAACTTGTATCAAAAATTCAGAAAGATCTAACGGTGGGAAGTATTCCATCTGAGGCCAAACGTCTGACACTTCTAAACGAAACTGCATTTCCAAAAGTGTGTTTATATCCCAAAACAGCTCGTTTTCCTCCGAAGCAACCTAAAACCTGTAGAGACTCGATAAACGACTAAAAGACTCTAAAAAAACACTTTGACTCGATAAAACATATGATATAAGAAAGAAAACAAAGACTCAAAACCGATAAAAACACAACATATCAACTCCCCCCGACTTAGATCTTTGCTTGTCCTCAAGGAAAGCAGAAATCCTTATCAAGAGAAGAGGTTTGAAAACACGAGAACTCACATTTTCTTCGGGATCATGATCTTATCAATTTCCTGCAAACCACTATCACAAAATTCATCAAACCGTACTAGACTGTACTTTGCCATAACCGTAGCAACAAAATTAAGTCCCGAGATCTAAAAGAACTTCCAAAATCAGATAACTTAACCTTTTAACATTTATTAGCAGTGGCATGTACTCTCACTAAGGGGATATCAAACACGTTATGGGCTAGGTGAAAGGGCTATTATTTGGTGACTCAAGTGTTTCGGGTTCTCAAACAGGGTAAAACGGATGCATGTCATTATGCGAAATCACAGTGAGACACAAACCAATTAGGAGGTACATAGCTTCCCTTAAGCTCGGATCAAACTAACCAACACACTATCCCAATCAAATCAATGAGTACCCTTGATGCTTATCAATATAACTAAGAATAACTCGACATTTCCGGTTCCATTCACTCTCCTTTCCCATTTCTTCTTTTCATTTTTTTTTTTTTTTAATAAACAGGGGAGTGGAACCGGTGTCTCACAAAATTTGCACCAAGAGAAACCGCAAACGACAACAACATATCCCATGAATACAACCTCTAAACCATAGTGGCTCAATCTCATAACATATCAACAACCAGTAAACTACAAATCACTATCCTAACAGAAGGAAAGCTATGTCGGTTCGTATACTCCGTAGTTTTCGCACATGGATGCATATCATGATGATTATATAAGAATGCATGAGGTTTCAAACAATGGATGGGGGAAACAGGTGTGGTACTAGACTAAAAATGAGTCTAGCCATTCAGAGTTAGCAAAGAGTGGTGAAAATGATGCAAACAAAACTCTGAATGTATGATCCATTACATGATTCTCAAGCCCCTAAGTGAGATAAATTAAGTCCAGATTAAGTTCAAATATATAAGATAAAGCTCAATTCATCCGAATTTCAAAGAGATAGGGACTACTATAGAGTGATCAAGTGATGGATTTTCCTGAACTTCCAAGTTATCGAATAGTGCTAAAATGGTCCCAAGGCAATGTAATCAAACACGGTGCAATTCCCCAAGAAAAGATCATAGTTCTCAAACAAATTTTGACTCAATAAAATACACAATTTTTTTTTTTTTTTTACTCGATAAAAGGAACTCGACGACTCAAGAGAAAACATCAAAAGAAACAACCAAAGCAAACTCGATTAGTAGACAAATGACATCCTCCCCCCGACTTGCTTCACACCGACTCGGTGTGAAAACAATTCGAAGAAATGATGCCATACACACTCAAAAGAAAAAAATTTTAAAAATGAAAATGCAAAAAAGATAAAGAAAAAACTTACTTGGGATACATTGTGGGTTGCCTCCCACCAAGCGCTTATTTTAGGTCGTAAGCTTGACCTCTCAACACTAAATATTAATCATAAGAATCAAAAGGTTGAGCCAATGGACCTTTTGTCCTTCTCATGTTAGTGCAAGAAATGAGATGTGCCAAGTAACACAATATTATCCATGGTAAAGAGATAAAATTCGCATCAAGAAAAATTACTACAAATGTAGCATATACTTTGAAATATTCCTTGATGGTTGAATGCTTATGAGGATCAAATGCATTTGGAGGAAAAATAAAGTCAATTTCCTGGTTACAAGAGGTTTGAACAAAATAATCAACTTCATCGCCATTAATCTCATATAGCACAATATCTCCATCCATATAATCAACCTCATGATCTTCATACTCATGCAAAATCTTATCAATATCAAGCACAAATCCTAGGAAAGATTCATCAAGAAGAGATCTAGATATTTCAGGCATTGAAAACTTAAACTCGAGATCATGAACATTCAAAGCACAATGATATTTAATATCAAAACATATTTCATGGTAATCCCTAGCAAGTTTTGCTGCTCTTAAAGTATCTAGTCGTTGAGACTCACATATCAAATCGTAACATTCATCAATGATCATGGGAGTATGCAAACTAGAAGTCACATCTTCAATGCATGACAACTGAATATCCTCAACATCATGAATTTCAAGGGTTGAAACGCATGTACCTTCTAATTTGCTTGGTGGAACCCAATATATTACCTTTTCAAGCGCACGGGCTTCTTGTTCTTCATAGAATGTGACTTCTCTTCCTTCACATGCTGCCCGGTGTGATAAGAGATTACACCGGATCAAGATCGCTAAATCACTCCTAACAAATGTCGGATGTTCGTTGTGAAGTTCATCCAACTTCACTTTTTGTTCCGGTGTAAGAACACTCTCATCAAACGGTGGCTCCACATATGGTTCATCATCTTCTTCTTGCGGCCAATCATTGTATTCCATGGCATAAAAAAAACAAATGAAAGTTAGTAATAAATAAAAATGCTCTAGACTAAAAACTAATCCTAAATCCTTAGGTAACGCAATTGGTCCCCGGCAACGGCGCCAACTTGATTACTCGAGTAATTACCCGATACACTTAACCGCAAGGTAGTATATACGGGGTCGATCCACAAGAACCAATGGTACACTAAAGACTTCCGAGACTCGTTCTTAGCTAAAGCGAAGAGTTGTTTTGTTTGGGTTTTCAGAATTATAAATAAAAATGCAAGTAATTTAAACGATTAAACTTATGAATTAAAGACATTGGGCATTAGGGTATTTCAGAGATCAACGAATAATAGAAACATGAGACAAGGAATTCAATGATTAAGCACCGTTCTTGAACATGAACACATTTAGACTAATTCTCTTTCAAGACATTAATCACTAAATTTGACTACTCGATTACTAAACTTTCGCATGTAATTTCCTAGTCAAATTCGCATTATCAAACAAGTTCATTAAGTTCACAATGCGTCCTAACGTCAACTTTCATTGGCTAGGAATACATTGCTCAATTCACATTCTTTCAGGCATTCTATCGAACACTTTTGATGCATAGAAAAACCTATAATCTACAACAGGGTGATCAATCCTATTCTAGCATTAAGAACATGTGAATCAAAGAACCTAGAGAATGAGAATTCCTAACAACAATCAATCCATTAATCCATTGAATCTCCTAATTAGAACCCTAAAACCCAATAGGATAACTACTCACACATAGAAAAAGAGATAACAAAAATCAATGAAGAAAACATGATAAAATTGTAGAAATAACAAGAAAGGATTTAGAAATCTTCTCCAAGTGTCAAGAGGATGGATTCCTTTGCCCAAAGTTGTTTACAAACCAAAGAACTAAGTTTAGAACTGAAAAATATCCATGATAATGTCTCAAAAGTCGAGCTTAGGGTTTTAAAACAATAGGAGACGAGCCGGGTCGGATCTGGAGTGACTCGGGTCAAATCTGGGCCAAAAATACGTCTGGGGAAGGGATCGATCGATCCGGTGGGTGGATCGATCGATCCCGAGTCACTGGAAACTGCTTCTCGTCCGTCAGAGGATGGGATCGATCGATCCACAAGTGGATCGATCGATCTAGATCTTCTGGTCTCCAACTCCGCAACTGCTTCAAAAGCTCGGCAGAATGACCTGTCTTCACTAATTCGGGTATAACTCTTGAATGCACCGGTAGATTTCCTTCAAACCACTTGTAAACTCAATCTAACATCTTCATCTAACTTGTATCAAAAATTCAGAAAGATCTAACGGTGGGAAGTATTCCATCTGAGGCCAAACGTCTGACACTTCTAAACGAAACTGCATTTCCAAAAGTGTGTTTATATCCCAAAACAGCTCGTTTTCCTCCGAAGCAACCTAAAACCTGTAGAGACTCGATAAACGACTAAAAGACTCTAAAAAAACACTTTGACTCGATAAAACATATGATATAAGAAAGAAAACAAAGACTCAAAACCGATAAAAACACAACATATCAAGGTATGCTACAAAATACATTACACTATTTTCGTGTGTTTGATCTTAATCTTAAATCGCTATGGATGATCCCTAGAATAATTTTAGGATAGGCAAAAAAGATCAAGAGTGGCTCACTTCACTTGTCTAATGCATTTTTGCAGCTATTGATGATCTTTCTAAATCTTTTGGATGCCATAATGAGTTATTGTGATCTGTGTGTGGAAAAAAGTAATGTCGCTGGTTCGAGTGACGCTTGGGAGGAGATCATATAAAATGGTCTGGTCTTTGGCCTGAAGGGATGTACGGGCCTAGACCTAGAACCTCTTAGTTAATAAAAAAAAAAAAAAAACTAATGTCGAACTTATATGGTTGGTGGGTATTAATTGATTTCTTCATGATTTTTATAGTTAATATATATGTGATCATTTTTGTCTAATCATTAGCTATAAGAGCATGAAATTAATTCTCTCGGCTTATAACAGAAAAGACTATATACTTTGTGTTGGCCCGGCTTCGTTGGTCTCTCTCATGCATATTGCAGAACGGGTTTTGATGTTAATATGTTATCGCGGAGATAGTTAAAAGCGGTTAATTAAGAAAGAACTTCAAATACATGATCAGGGATTAGCAAGTTTTGATGGCTCTTTTAGTGATTCACCCACTGATATGATATGAGATATTTCAAGAATGCTAAGTGGTTATTTGGTTTTCTTGTTTTAGTTGCCATCGTGTATGATATTTTATTGTATTGACATATATTACTGTGTGTCATTGTCTATTTGTTTTGTTTGGTTGTTTCAACAACTACCCAAATTTGTAGTTAAGATTATTCGGATTAGTTTAAGACTCACTCAAATCCAGTCAACTAATTTAATATTCTTTGTAGATCAATAATCAATCATGGAATCAATATAATTGTGTAAGTAAAATACATTGAAACCATTGAATCCAACGTTCTTACAGAAAACAATCCTCTTGTTTTTCCTCTGCAAATAAACACCATCTCCTTCCATGGGCTCCTCCTTCTCCCTCTTTACCGATGTTGGACCGATCCCGCCTCAGTATCAAGTGTTCATCAACTTCCGAGGCGAAAAACTTCGTGATGGGTTCCTAGGGTTTCTTGTAGATGCTCTTTTAAAAGAGAATGTCAACGTCTTTATAGATGATCATGAGCTTAGAGGGAGAGATCTTGATCATCTCTTCAGTAGGATCGAGGAATCGAGAGTCGCATTGACAATCTTCTCCAAGAACTTCACCGAGTCAAGATGGTGCTTAGATGAGCTTGCTAAGATCAGAGAATGCGTGGACCAAGGAAGTCTTACAGTGATTCCTATCTTCTTTAAGATGAAAACAGACGATGTGAAGAAACTAAAAGGAAAGTTCGGAGACAATTTCCGGGACCTGAAGTCAACGCATCGCGGCGAGCCAGAAAATTTTCGGAGATGGAAGGAAGCTTTGATTTTTGTTTCAGAAAAAGCTGGCTTGTCTTCATCACGATACAGGTCTAGACTTTGTCCCTTTTCTTCTCTTCTTGGTTGAAAATTTGGAATGCTCTGTTTCTTGACTCTGTTCTTGGTTAGTTCAGGACATAAGCTTATCCACTCACAAATCTTTTGATCTCTGTTATGACAGTCGTCAAAATGATTTGGTGAGCACAATCGTTGAGGAGGTTAAGAAAGTTTTAAACGATATCGCCGAGATGGAACGACAAATCGTTGACGTGAAACGCAAGAATTTGGCGGCAAGAACAGATGAATTGATTAGATTTGTTGTCCGTTTCCTAAGTCTGTTTCTTCTGTTTACAATAGTTTTTGGTCCTTATGTTTTAGGCCTTCTCACTTTTTTCTCTTTTCTTGTGGGTCGGTTGATAATCAATCGAGCTGTGGAAAGTGAGTGGTGAATGGTTACGTTTGCGTTTCTATGAGAATACGTAAACGCAAAGAATCTGAGACTGGGAGTTTCATTTTGGTTACATTGTTGCATTCGATATTTTTTTATATGAAATAATTTGATTTTGATTAGTTTGACCTCGCATCAATTATTGATAGTGCACCACGTTAGATAATTTTAGTAAAATTAATAACTATCTAAGACTGGAGGTATAAAACATTAAACTTTTGGCCAACTACTAGATCAATGAGACTTCCACATTTTTTATTTGCTTATGATCTGGAAACTGAAGAAAAATATAAATCTAAAGTTAAATGTTTCTTTCAAGTTTTTTTTTTTTCTTTTTAATTGGTGTCAACCACTTTCCACTCTTTTATTTTATTTTTCTTGTGCAAAATGTTCCCAAAAGTCTCCGCTTGTGAATTTCTCTATCCAAAACTCAGAATCAATTCCAAAACCCAAAGAAACACATTGTCTCCTCAGTGTCAACACACGAGAGCCAAGCACTAAGTGGTTGAGAGTTGGTTTCACAATGCATAATTGCATATACTTTTTGGCATTCGGAGTTCTATTTAATATTATAGAATTATGTGCTATCTAAATGTTGATGAGTCATGATTATTTACAGTCTTCTATCTAGTGATAAGTAAATGTTCTTGCCATTCGTTATGTATCATCTTTTACAAGAAAATTTTGTCATTAGTTTCCATTTGCCTGGTCAAAAGAACAAAAATGTCACCATGTATTAAAGAAAGATTTACCCAACATGCCATTTTATATATTGCATAAAACAGTTATACATAATGTCATTTTATATACTGTATATGTCTACATTAAAGAAGAGACATGGCTTGAAACTTGCTTGAATATTAAATGCCATGATAATTCAAGAACGAAGCGTTGACATTTGAAATGAAATTTTCCAAAACATGCCAGCTTCTGAACATGTTCTTCTCCATAAATTCAGGAAGCAAAATTTAAACAAGAAAGTCTTAATCCTCCCATGGCAGAGCCAAGACCATACCAACGTCCTCCTCAGGTATTCATCAGTTTCCATGGAGATGAATTACGCGACAATTTCATCAGATATCTTGTGTGGGGATTGAGAGATGAAAGAGTCAACGTTTTCATAGACAGAGCAGAAGCAAATAGGAGAGACATAAGAAATATTTCCACAAAGATCGAGGAGTCTAATATCGCGGTCATAATCTTCTCCAAGAGGTATACAGAGTCAGAGATGTGTTTGAACGAGCATCAAAAGATGCACGAGCACGTAAAACAAAGCAACCTCAAGGTGATACCTGTCTTCTACGATGTGAGCATAAGCGATGTAAAGAACCTCGAGGGTGAATTCGGTAATCATTTCGAGGAAATGAAGATGAAATATGCAAATGATCCACTCAAGATCTTGAATTGGGAGAATTCATTGAGTTCAATAGTAGAGAGGACCGGCTTAACCTCAGAAGAACACGGGTAATTATTTTCTTGATGATTCTCTTAAGTAGATGGAGTGTGGAAGAACATTGAAGCCAATTCTTGATAATTTGTTCTTAGGAAGACTACTTATTTGAGCTCATCTAATGGTTTTTTTCCTCACTCATATTTGCAGAACAGGTTTAGGTCTGGTCATGGCAATCGTTAGGGCGGTTAAGAGCGAGCTAACAGACTCTCTAGAAAGAAGAAAGATTATGAAAGGACAAGTGTTTGTTTTGGCTTCAGCTGCGGTTTTTATCTTTAGTCTCTTTGTAGCTCGTTTACTTTGCACTGATGTGAAAGTTTACAAAGCTGTTAAGTGTTTACTAGGTTTTCTGGTTTTGGTTGGTGTCTTGCACCAGCTTTATTGTTTACGGAAACATCCGAACAGATAACTTCTTGATTGATCACCATTTCGTGGTTGAATGGTTTCGCGCTGTTTGGTTGATCACCATTACGTCTCTGTTTAATTGTTATTTACCTGTATTACTCTGCTTTTGTCCGCAAGCTTATATGAGAAAGACAGTTTCATGTATTTATATTGGTATGAGCATGTTAAGGGCTTCTCTCTTTATAGTCTTCCTTCAAAAACATTATTGATCCGACCCATGACCCGGGATTTAGAGTATTCGGATCCATTGAGACGATGGTGTTGTATAATATTAAAGAAAGACTGAGGATAGGTGCAGACTTGGCATCGAGTCACTGATTGGTCTGAAGAATTAAAGAATGGTTTCTCTATAATGTTTATTAAGGACAAAGTGAGACAACAAAGTCTCTCACCAACTATATTCTCTATTTTTTTCAGACGAACCTAGACACCATTCCAATGGATGAGCAGGTCCAAGAACCTCTTTCTGATCAGGTGTTTATCAACTACCGCGGAGATGAGCTGCGCGAAATCTTTGTCAACCATCTAGAGCTACAATTAAGAAACGCAGGGATCAACGTCTTCATAGACACTAAAGAGCAGAAAGGGAGAAGACTACAATATCTCTTCACAAGGATCAAGAAGTCAAAAATCGCGCTTGCTATCTTCTCCAAGAGGTACTGTGAGTCAAAGTGGTGTTTGGATGAGCTTGTGACGATGAATGAACAGATGAAGAAAAAGAAACTCGTTGTGATTCCAGTCTTCTATAACGTAAGATCGGACGATGTGAAAAGAGCAGCCAATCCCGATGGAGAAGGCGGTCTTGATGGAGAGTTTTCCCTTCCTTTTAAGCAACTGAAGCAAAAACATGCAGGGGAGCCTGAGAGGGTCAAGGGTTGGGAGTGTGCCCTGAGATCTGTGACAAAAAGAATAGGATTTTCCCGGTCAAATTACGGGTAATATTTCAAAATACATGTTTTCTTGATTATGTTTGGATCTATGCCCGACTAATCTTTGGACTAGTAGATATCTTTGGTAAGGAGTTTTACGCAAACCCACCAACCGACCGTGTGTAAATTAACCGGAAAAAGCCTAGATGATTGAGCGATCTATCCGCAAACAAGATCGCCATGCTCGAGTTTTCTTGATGATTCTTGTATTATGGATATAACCAAAAAAAAAAAAAACCTACTTGCATCATGGTTGTCATAATAGAGAG
>NW_003302548.1:2878335-2885252 GCF_000004255.2 Arabidopsis lyrata subsp. lyrata | reverse complement strand
GAGAATATGTTAAATTAAAAAAAACAAAAACATAGTAAGGCCCTAGAAAAAGTTGATACAATTGAGTATGCAAGACTCAAAGGTTCGCAAAATACAAAAAAGGAAACAGATAACATGTAACAAGCACTTGGCTAAATTAAGAATCCAAGTGGGAGAGATGGATTACGCAGCTCAAAAAACAGTCCTTGAACTCAAATATGACATCGTAAAGAAATCGGATGCCGGGAAAAAAGGATTCAAGGATCGTATGGAGATGCAAATATTAGACTATGTTCCTCACTAAGTTACTTTAAATGGCAAGAATTACGAACCCACAAAACATGAGTCTCCAATACAACTTCTCCTGACAAGGTATAGTTATTCTTCCTAGAATCAAGTTACCTCTCGTGCACATGAGGCAAGACGTATATGTCAAGTAATAGAGTCAAACAATTGTCTAGTAACAATTTTATTCCATTAATCTTCCAATATTGAACAAAAACACTATGAAATTACAAAGGAACAGAACATCTGCAATATCAGTCAGTCTATTCCCCAAATTAATTCAGATATGCAAAAGCTAAAACAAACACTATAGAAAATTACAAACATTACAACTTACAATGACAAACCGCAAAAACCGCTTCTTTTTATCTTCTTCTTCATCATCCGATCCATTAACGATTAAATATCAAAGTTCTCCATCTGAATGCTGCTCTTTAAAGGCACATAATCACCAAGATACCCACCAAGATGATCGTGCAACGCGGATTTATCAATCGGCTGATGATGAAAACTCTTACAAACATAGTAAAACACACTCTGCACAAGCAACCCCACTAGATTCACAATCACTAGAATCCCAACCAAGAAACCACCAACAACAATCTTCGTAAACAACCCGAAATCATCACCTCCATGAACCACAACACCACCGAAAACACCAGCAGTGATTCCACAAAGAGCAAGATACATAAAAACCATCGAACACGCCATATTAGTTCTCCCTTTAAGCAACTCATAACTCTTCTTCATCGCGGCAATCCCGTAAATCGGTTCAAGAACAGAGACAACACTAGCTAAATGCCACCAAGCAGTCATATAAACATGAACACCCAAAAACAGAACAAAGATCACAACCATCGAGAAAACAGCGAGAATCACGCTTTGTAAATCGATAGCTACGATCAAAACAACAAGAAACAACAAGAAAACAGAGTTGTACACAAGCATCATTAAAGAAACCCAAAGGAAGGTAATGAACAAACGCTTCAAAACTAGAGGAATCGCTGACATTGTGGAAGAGAAAGAAACAGGCTTTCCCGTGTAAAGCGAAGCGACGGTGAAGACGACGGCGGCTGTGGAGAGAAGAGAGAAGGCGAAGAGGAAGATAACATAGATGAATTGATAAACAAGAAGAAGGGTCCATTCATGATTGGTTTTAGATTGATCTGAAGGAGGAGTTGAATCAAGCTGAGCTAAGATTGGTTGGGTAAAGAGAGAATGAGCGAGGATTGCGAAGGAAAGAGGGAAAATTAGGGTTAGGGTTATGAGGTAAAAGGTTTTTGGGGAAAATTTGGGGATTGTTGTGGATTCACGTAGTATACCTTGAATGTTGAGAAATTGAAGCTCTTCTGCAGCGAGATCCATGGCTGAGATTAGGGTTTGTGGAGAGATTGAGGAAGAATGTCAAAGGAGGTGACTTTTTTTGAAGATCTGATGGAATTTTTTTCAGAGAGATCTCAACAGAGAGAGAGAAAGGACAAGGAAGAAGGTCACGAAAGAGGACAAGAAGAAGGTCACTTCATGGTTAAGAAAATTCCTCTTTCTTGGAAACAAAAAAAATGCTAAATTTAGAATCAAAGACACGACGAAAAAGAAAAACAGGGTCAAAAAATTATTTTTTAAAAAAATTAATACATACAAATCGATTGTTTTTTTTTTGTCAATTCAATGATTAGATTAGTACTCTAATTTAGAGGGAAATAGTTAAAAAAATATTCATAAGACAATAATTTAGGTAGAAGTCCCTTTGATCTATTGGTTGACTAAGCATTAATTAACGCTTCTATAACAAGAGGTGTAGGGTTCGAATCCCAGATATTACGATTTATTACTAAATTTGTAGATTACTGGAGGCAAGTGTGCAGGAGATCTCCAGCGATATACAATTATAACTGTTCGCCAGGATTCTATGCAGAGAGAAGTATTGTCAAATCGTGGATCATTGAAGGTATCCGTCAAGAGCATGAAGAAGGAAGTGTCGTCTATCGTGGATCTAATAAGGGTCGGAAGAAATTGTCCGTTGTAAAATCGTCTATGTAACAGTTCTCATAATTTGCAATAAATAATAAATCTAGAGGAAAAAAAAACAATAATTAAGAAGAAAAAAGAAGTAAAATATTTGCTTTAAAATAACAAAAACGTAAAATATTAGAAAGAAAAAAAAATACGGAGCAAACCAATTTTATCTAGTATATATAGCAGCAAAAAGAAAATCGCTCTTCAAATTGTAGCATCGAGACCGCACAATCAATTATGTTTTTAAAATTTTCCTTCTTCTCTGTAAACAATTTTTTCGAAGAACACCATCACCTCTCATGGTTTTCTCCTTCCTCTTTCCTAGTCCTTTTCCTTCTCTTTCGACAGTGGACCAATCCCTACATATATAGTATGAAGTGTTCATCAACTTCCATGGAGACAACTGCGTGAAGGGCTTATTGTGGATACCCTGTTAAAAGAAAAAGTCAATTTTAAATGATCGAGAGTTGAGAGGCATAGAACTATAATTGAGGAATCATAATCGCAGTTACAATATATATGGATCAAGGCTATTAGGAATAATAATATCACATATTGGAAAAGGACAAGAGATCTTGATTAGTATATATAAGATATATAGGCCAATTATTGTTAATTTTTTGAATTGGAAACTCACATTCTAATACGGTATGAGAGACCGATCCATACATGCCCAGTCCAATCTACAATTGCCCTGACCCAATAGTTGGTCCGTCGATCTATGATCGAATATACTGAGAACAATGGTTAGAAAAGTCATTATCTCGAGAAGATGTATATTAATATCCTACATTGAAAAGGACAAGAGAGACCTTAACTAGTGTGTACGATATATGAGCCAAGTAGTTATTACCAATTGGGTTTGAGATGGAACCCCAAATTCTAATAAAGACCCGATCATGGGCACAAAAACATGTTGCCCTACCATCGTACAGCTTCCTTGTTATATGGTTTTACGAATAATATGGCTATTTTCGCCGAATCTAATGGTTACTTAATGAGTATTTATTCTAATTTTTTTTTGGGTGACATGCTGGCTTCAATTGGTAACCATAATTTAGGAAAAGAATGAGAAGGAATGTCATATTCCTTTTTGTTCCTCAATATTTTTACCATATACATGTAATATTTTTTCCACACCATTCTTCTACATTCCTCACCAAAAGAGGAACACTAGAACAAAAATGTTCCTCTCCAAAATTGATGAGGAACAAATGGAACAAAAAAGGAACAAATATTAAAATTCGTTTTTATTTTAAAATAAATAAAAAAATAAAGTTTATCAATAATATTTGTATTTTATTATATAATAATTTTCATATCTTCACAATATATTAACAGAAAAAATATTTTTGATAAGAATTTCATGTTGAATTACTCTTAAGACTTCACTTGAAAAATATATAAATAGTAAAATAAATTTAAAAATGTTTATATTGTAAAAGAATAATATATTTTAAATTACTCTTTCAATTTTATTTTATGTTAATATTAAATATTATTATTTAAAATGATATATATAAATTTAGTTCACAAATTTTAGGTTCAAATACAAATTTTCAAATTAAAGAAATATAAAAAATATTTAGTATTTTTCATTGAAATTTGATTTATTTACTATTTAATATATCTTTAAAGATATTTTTAATGTTTGGTTACCATTCATCGTAATAGTACATTTTATTCATTATCTGCATCTTTTCCTTTTCGTTCCTCAAAAATTGTTTATTCCATTCCGCATTGTTCTTTTTATTCCTTTTCTTTTTGTTCTTTTAATGGTTACCAGTCGGAGCCGCTATTTTTTCCTAACTAATTCATTTATCCGATGGCATGTCTAACTAACCAGGAGCCTTTTTCCCGTGGAAAACTAAAGAATCTGACAATCCTGAAAGATTATGATCTCCACACAAGTAGTAGGTATCAAGCTAAAATATCACAAGTATACCACCTCACGCGCTTCAGATTCGCATGGAGTACACTCCCATTGTTTTTTTTCTGAAATTTCTTCTATTTGATTCGAAATCTTCAAGTGATCCCTATCTTCAAGCTGCAAATAGAGGATGCGAGGAAATTGAGAGGAAAATTCGGCGATAATATTCAAAGATCTAAAGTATAACTAATACGATTCTCCTGAAATGACACAGAATGGAAACACTCCAACAAACACAAATCCCCAACAAAACTACAAAAAAAGTCTACTCCAAAAAAGTTGCTTTGGCCATGTTCGTTTGTACATCTGGATAATGCATCCAGATGATCTATTCAGATGATGCATCTGAATGGTGTTCGTTTCTAAATTTGTATTGCATCCAGATGGAGCATCTGAATGAAGTTTTGTTCGTTTGATTGGTTTTTAACAGTTTGCATTTACATCTGGATGCATATTGTATTAAAATGACTAAAAAGGACATTTCTTTCATCTTAATCATACTTTAATGATTTAAATTACATTTACAACTAAATAATTTTTTTTACATCTATAAATTTAAATTTCATGAAATAGTTAAATATTTTTAATTATTTTCTTATTAAATAAAAAGCACTGAAATCATTTTCAATACAATTTGTACTAAATTAAAATAATTGATATAAAAATCTAAAAAATTAGATACTCTTATAGTTTAATCCCTCTTATACCAAATTCGATTATTAAATTAATTAACTTTGACGAGGCACAAATATTTGGTATCATATTTGGCACTTTATATAAAGTGAGCATTACGAAATTCTTTCAAAGCCATGTAAATCACTAAGTTCTATTAAGACCATATCAATCAGAATAAACTTGATCATCTAAATTAAATGATTGTATATTTGTATGTATATATTTGTATGATTGTATCGTATACAAACTATACACAGCGTGGTCACAAATCAATACACAGCAAAAACACAAGCTAAGATGACAAGACATGGTAAAGGATGAGAATGATCTTGGTCATAGGGTCATGTTGCCATGTCAAATGATTCTTGGTGTGTGCTGCTACTTCTCCACCTTCAATGTATCTTGAGTCTTCTCCATCTTCAATGTATCTTGAGTCTTGTATACACTTCATTACTGTAAAAATGATTGAATGGACATATCATTGATCAGTCTTAGGATTAGACAAAGCGCGCACACACACACACACTACACTATTATTTCACTTTATATAGTTTCTTTGTCTTATTCAGAATAAAAGTTTTTTTTTCTTGGTCTTGTCCCTTTCCTCTGTTCATTGTATGAAGTCAGGAGAAAGACAATTTTCTTGCTTAACACGAAAGCTATTAAAAGTAGACAAGCTTGTAGAAAGTTTGTGATATATCGTTTTTTTGTTGTTGTAATTTGTGATATATCTCTGTTGTCATTTCAGGTACGAGACAGATTTTGTGAAGTCAATCGTCGAAGAAGTAAAGAAAGTAAACAAATATATCAAAGAGAGAATATAACACTTGAGGAAGCAAAAGACAATAGTCTGAAACTCTGAATTGATTAAAATGTGTTTTTAAATCACTAAGGTTTTTTTTTTTTTTTTTTTTTTAATAATCAGTAAGGTTTAATTCTTCTTCTAACATTTGTTCATGGTCTTTACTTGTTGGGACTTATCTGCATTTTTCTTTTCTTCTTGGCCGTTTAAGAATCAATCGACCAATGGACCTGAATGGTGAATGGTAACTAAAGATTTGATAAGATTTTTTTCAGAATCTGAGAGACAGTTTATTACGGACTATCAATCTATATAACTTATAGCTAGCCCATATAGTTATCTGAACAATTGAATAATAATTAGTTAGTTCTTACCATCTTTAACAAAAAAGGTTAGATCTTACTATAGTTTGGGGATTTTACCAGAGAAAAAATATCGTAAAAGTCTCAATTCTGCGTTTTCGTTGAAAAAAGTCTCAAATGTGCGTTTTCGTTGAAAAAAGCATCAACTTTGTATCTGGTGAAATAAATAACTACTTTTATTTCACCAGATAAAATAGTGAAGCATTTTTCATCGAAAACACATAACTGAGCTTTTGTTTACATTTTTCTTGATCTTAACATAGCGGTCAATGTGTATCTATTTGTTTTTTATTTGAGTAAAAAATGAGAATCTGTGGCTGAGATCGTATATCCTTCCAGATCAAAGACCAAAATATTTGATATGGTTTTCTCCAAATACCAATCGAACCAACGATTTCTAAGCTTTTCATGAAATACTTTACCAGTTCAACAATTAGCACTTGATATTTTTATATTATTGAATAATAAATATTTAATGGTGGTGGCTAAGCACTACTAAGCCGTAATCATTTTGTATAACAGAAGTAAAATTTTATCGAAGTTGACTTTATTATTCGAACGTCTGCAAACGATCTCAACCAAAACATTCCAATGGCGGCTTCTTCCTCCTCCTCTTCCGAAATACTTCCCAAGTCGTGGCAAGTGTTCATCAATTTCAGGGGAGCAGAATTGCGTGACAATTTCATTAGCCATCTGGAGGGAGCCTTAGCGCTAGCCGGGATCAAATACTATATCGACACGAAAGAGGTCCCGAGCGAAGATCTTAGTGTCCTTTTCGAGAGGATCGAGCAATCTGAAATTGCACTGTCGATCTTCTCCAGCAAGTACGCTGAATCAAACTGGTGTTTGGACGAGCTGGTGAAGATCA
>NW_003302548.1:2875172-2878130 GCF_000004255.2 Arabidopsis lyrata subsp. lyrata | reverse complement strand
CATTTGTATTGTAGGAACGAGAGGGAGCTCGTTGAAAAGATCGTTGACTCGATCAAACGAGTGCTTGCCCTATTTCACTGGGAAGCAGAGTAACAGAGTATTTGAACGGGATCTCAAAAGCCTCAGGGGCAGAGAATGTAGACACATTTTCTCTAGGCTCCTATGAGTTTCCATATTCTTCCCTTGAAATATCAGTCACCGATGTTGACTATGGAATGACTCCGCTTAAGCGCCAAGCCATGATTGACGAGTTATGCAGAGTAGGAGGAGAACATCTCAATGACATCTCTACTTTGAGTTCAAATGGTAATATTTCCTCTGGACACATCGAACAGTCTCCACCCCACTACGGAATAGAACTGCGCCTTAAGGAACTAGAAGGAAAGATACAATTTGATTGCGTAGAAACTATGATTGTTGGAATTGTTGGGATGCCTGGGATTGGTAAAACCACTCTTGCGGAAACATTGTATAGGAAGTGGGAACACAAGTTTGAGAGGAGCATGTTTTTCCCAGATGTCAGTAAGATGGCGAGTCAACCAGGATTGCAGAAGAGATTATTGGAAGAGCTGTTGAAGGATATTCATTACAAGACAGGATATACAGAGAATGAACATGAGTTTTGTAAGGATGATCTTCTCGAAAAGAAAGTTTTTGTTGTTATAGATGATGTTAGTAGCAAGGAACAGCTCAAATCTCTTTTTGGTCAATGTGATTGGATCAAAAAAGGTAGCAAGATTGTTATTACATCAAGTGATAAGTCACTGCTCAAGGAACTGGTTGACGATACCTATGTAGTCCCAAGGTTGAACAGCAGAGACAGTTTACTGTGGTTTACCAATCACGCCTTTGGTTTGGATGATGCCGAGGGAAACTTCGTAAAGTTGTCCACACACTTTCTGAATTATGCCAAAGGCAACCCACTAGTCCTCAGAGCTTTTGGTGTAGAACTTCGTGGGAAAGACGAGGCTTATTGGGAACAGAGGATTGGAACACTGGCACAAAGCTCCAATAAGATGATCCAATATGTCTTGAGAAAAAGATATGATGAACTCACAGAGAGGCAAAAAGATGCTTTTCTTGACGTTGCATGTTTCTTCAAATCAGAGAATGTAAGTTATGTACGATGCTTGGTAAATTCATGTGAATCTAAGTCTACTATGGTTTGGCATGACATAAGAGATCTCCAAGACAAGTTTCTCGTCAATATTTCTGGTGGTCGAGTTGAGATGCATGATATAGTATGTACATTCGCTAAGGAAATTGCTTCACAAGCATTGACCGAAGAAAATACAAAGGTTCATCTCATGCTCCGGAACTATCAAGATATCATTTGTTGGCTGAAGAATAAATTGGTGAGAGATTATTTGAACATATTGGAATCTCTAACGTGTGTTAGCCTAGTTGTGCTAAATTTTCCGCTTTGGGAGTGTTTGGCCAGTACTCTAGAATTTCAATTGGTAGACGATTTTTTCTTCTGTGATTTGCTAACTGTTTGTCATTAATTGGTTGTAGGAAATGAAAAATGTCAGAGGTATATTCTTAGACATGTCTGAAGTTCCGGAGGAAACGATATTTGATTCTCACATCTTTAGCAAAATGTGCAATCTTCGATATCTCAAAATATGCACTTCTGCCTGCCCTAAGCAAGGCGAAGGTATCTTCACATTTGACATCTATAAGGAAATTCGCTTACCATTACATAAGGTACGGTATCTCCACTGGATGAAATATCCATGGGAGAAACTGCCATCAGACTTCAACCCGAAGAATCTTGTTGATCTTGAACTGCCTTATAGCTCCATTAAGCAAGTTTGGGTGGGTGTAAAGGTGTGTCTCATTGTACTCCACAATTCTTCTATTTTATATATATGAAGAAAACATCAAATTCATGGTTAAATTCTTCGTCTTCGTCTTCTTCTTCTTCTTCTTTACAGGATACCCCAAAACTAAAGTGGGCCAATCTCAGCTATTCAAGTAAGTTGACTAACCTTTTAGGGTTGTCAAATGCTAAAAATCTTGAAAGATTGAATCTTGAAGGTTGCACAAGTCTGCTTAAACTGCCCCAAGAGATGGAAAACATGAAAAGTCTTGTCTTCCTGAATATGAGACGTTGCACGAGTCTCACATTTCTTCAAAGAATGAATATGAGTTCTCTGAAAATTCTCATACTCAGTGAACCACATGGTACTCAGGGGGACGGCTTCCTCGGAAAATCTGGAAGCATTATATTTAGATGGAACTGCAATAAAGGGACTCCCTCCAGCCACCGGGGATCTGATGAGACTTGCCATCTTAAATATGAAAGGATGTACAGAACTAGAGAGTCTTCCCAAACATCTTGGAAACCAGAAAGCTCTTGAAGAACTCATATGCTCTGGCTGTTCAAAGCTCGGGAGTGTTCCAAAGGACGTAGAAAACATGAAACATTTACGGATCTTATTGCTTGATGGCACAAGAATCAAAGAGATCCCGAAGATATACTCGTTGCAACATTTATGCTTAAGTAGAAATGATGCAATGGTCCATCTGCAAGGTAATCTCAGTCAATTCTATCATCTCAAATGGCTTGTCTTGAAGAACTGCGAGAATCTCAGATATCTTCCAACGCTTCCACCAAATCTTGAGTTCTTTGGGGCACATGGCTGTAAGAGACTGGAAACAGTGGCGAACCCATTGTCCCTTAGTATGATGTCTGAGCAGATCCGTTCCAGTTTCCTTTTTGTTAATTGCAACAATCTTGAACAAGATGCAAAGGAGTCAATCTCATCCTATGCGAAATGGAAATGCAACAGACTTGCACTTGAATTCTACGATAAGGTATCTCTCTCTCTCTCTCTCTCTCTCTCTCTCTCTCTCTCTCTCTCTCTCTCTCTCTCTCCCGGTCTGCTTCACTCAAGACTTCACCGTCTAAGTTATATTGTGCGATCATGAAGGGTGATTAAGGATTTGACCATT
>NW_003302548.1:2872604-2875072 GCF_000004255.2 Arabidopsis lyrata subsp. lyrata | reverse complement strand
TCGTTTTCCTAAAAGTCTTTTGCTTCTTTCATCGGTTAGCTATTAATGGAAATGGTTGATTTGATCACCTTGTGTGGTCTTTGAGTATAAGCAAATTAAAAGATGATATGCACCTCTCTTTGCTTGAATCTCTCTATTGATCTTTAATACTCTCTAAAGTCAACTCCACCAGGAAATGCGCATTCTTCCACCCCGTGACCCGGAATTAGAGAGTGATGTGGTTTCTCTTGTTGTTCCTATATATAAAAGAAAGACTTAGAAAGGCGTACTGAGTCATGTATTTGGGAAAAAAAGAAGAACAAAGAATGGTTCTAGTTATATTTATAAGGACTAAATGAGACAACAAAGTCTTCAACAACAATTTCTTTACCTTTCCAGTCTTTGATTCATCATTAATTATGATCACATTTTGTTGCTTGGCGTGAGCTTGCTTGCTTCTCTCTTGCTAATCCATCCTCTGCGGGTTCCAAGAGATCTGAACAAATCACTGTACAAGCTTCAAACTTGGTTCTTGATTCGTTATTGATATGCACACATTCAGCTTTTCCATATGCTTTTAACATTACTAAACACCATGGATGATCCCGGTTTGGTTTAAGCATAAACAAGAACATTGAAGGTCACTTCCTTCTCTCTTGATCATGCGCTTCTCCCGATTAATCATCAGTTTGATTAGTGGTATCTTCTTGGTAACTTGTCTCCAGATCTCATTCACACTTCCATTTGGATGCGTATAGTCAAAATATCGCCTAACCTACACAAATCAAGTCCATAAAGTTGACATTTTTTTTCAATAGATCCAAAGGAACTTTCAGAAGACAAATCAAGAAACTCTTCTTACCTCTTTCATAGCCTTTTGGTACTTTAATATCTTTTCTGGTTTCACTTTTCTCAGCTTCTTAACCACAAACCCCGGTTTCAAAGCGGCATCCTCAAGAATATAGAAAACTTTCTGTAATCTATAACATCTTCAAAAGGTAGCTCAATGCCATCGCTTACAATCACAGGGACACATAAACTGGCAAGGGCATCAAATAATCTGCAAGCTGAATGAGTATCACCAGCTGAATGTAGACAAAACTTAGACGTATGCATTCCTTGTTTAGCCGCACGCCTATTCTCTCTTGATTGTGTTCCGTGTTTGATAACAACATCCTCTTCGTTCTCAAGAAGCTTGAAAAGCAAATCTCGGACTCTGCCTCCCTGTCAAACAAACACAACAAAGCACATAGAGTCAAAATCAGCATCTGCAAAGTTTCCGCCTTTCTGCAGTTTTTCGATAATCTCTCACAATTTAACATATTTGACATTCAATGCCAATCCATAAACAAGAACACTACCTAGTAAATTATGGCTGGTTTCTCTGTATCTTACTCAAAAGTACTTGACTTCAAAAACTCCTTTACTAATTCAAGATCACGAATAATAGAGATCATTAGTTAAATCTTACATCTTTGCGATATCAGTTTCCCATAAAGAACAACAAGTTGTTCCTCTGCTTAACTCCAAGCTCGCCTTCATAAGCATCAACCCTATGAGAATAAGGTATTATTACGTCTTTCACAAGGGACCCTTGGTCAGCTCTAAACCAACCTAAATCCGTCACAAGCAAAACCGCATTCTTAACCCGATCCATAACCCGGTTCAACGCATTCGGGTCACCCGCAACAATCACATGATCCCTCCCATTGTTCCTCCTACACCACTCTTGACCTTCCAACCAACTCACCAAACTCTCCTGCATCACCTCCTCACTATACCCAAACCCGGATCCAAACTCGGGTCGATCCGAATTCACAATCAAGCTTAGAGAGGAGAAAGCCGCAACAAAGAACAAATCTGCCTCAGCAGGGTCAAAAACCCTGACAATCGGAGACCCGACCCGTTCAATTTCGGGTCGGGTAAGTGTGGAGAACGATCCCACATTGGAAAGATGGGAAGAGACTTGAGTAGTATATAAGGGACTTGGGCTAATCCACTCATTGCCAATTGGTTTTGAGTTGGAAGCCCATGAAACATAACATGGTATCAGAGCCCGATCCATACGCGCTGACCCATTAATCCTGCCATGAAAGTGGCTCGATCACCCCCACTAATTGATAGCCCAAAGGAAGGCTCAATTCTGTTGAGAGAACTAGTAGAGCATTATCTCGATGCGGCGTGATGGATTCTGTCGAGATTAATGGCTAGAAGAGCCATTATCTCGAGGGGGCGTGTGGAGAAAGATCCCACATTAGAAAGATGGGAAAGGACTTGAGTAGTATATAAGGAACTTGGGCCAATCCACTCATTGCCAATTGGTTTTGAGTTGGAAGGCCATGAAACTTAACAGTAAGATCTGAATAAAGATACCACTAATGCATATGTTGATGACCCGGATATTTCAACCCGGTTACGTCATCAGATTTCTCTCCTCCGTGTTGCTGGATAACTCCGTGAGTAAAATTCGTCGGCAAGTCGACATGATC
>NW_003302548.1:2871606-2872504 GCF_000004255.2 Arabidopsis lyrata subsp. lyrata | reverse complement strand
GAGATTAAGAAGGGGATGATAAGAGATGAAACTGGGGTTAAACTAGTGAATTACTTTCTTGAGAATTCAGCAATCCTCAAGAAACTGACTCTAAGTTTCACAGATTCTTCTTCTTTAGAGCTAGAGAGCTGCAAGAAGCTTCTTACATCAACAAAGCTTTCTCCCACATGTCAAGTTATCATTGTTTGACATGTAGATGATTATGCTGCTAAGCACATGACCGTTGTTTCATTGACTTATTTTTCTCGTGAAAATCGCAATTAGACTTTAATCTTAGTTTTCTTGGAGGACATTGAAGATTATACAACTTCGTTTCATGGACATTGATGATCTTTGTATTGCATTTTGGTCTTTATGGTTAGATATGCTTTTTGGCAATGATCACATTACTGATTATATTTTGGACATTGTTTCCTAAGAAGATTTTTTTTATTATTTTAAAACAGCTAATTTGTCTTCTGAATAGATAAAGTACAAAAAATTTACATAGGACAAATGGATTGGGTAGTGAAGAAAATAAGTAGATGTGTTCAATCCGGACAAATCGATCCAAAGCGAATCCGAAATCCAAACTAATAATATATGGTTAAAATGATCACGTTTTTTTTTATAATATATTTTCTTCGCCATATGGAAATTTTAATTTAACAAATTCAGAGGGCTAAAACCAACTGGATTTTGTTTATGGTGCTTCTTATTATTTTACCGTTCATAAATTGAATGAGATTGGGTCAAAGGTTTTGATAACTTAACAAGAAGATTTAACCTAAATGCCAATTGCTAGTTAATATGATACGTACCTCATGTTTCTAATATACTAAATCCGATCCTTGAAACTTTCCGATTTGTGATTTATTATTTAAGACTGTTTCAGTTTTTGGCTGACATTATTTATGTG
>NW_003302548.1:2861272-2871506 GCF_000004255.2 Arabidopsis lyrata subsp. lyrata | reverse complement strand
ATTCCAGTCACCCTTTCACTACATCCGGGATAGTTTCAGGAGCTTTGTTCAACACTTAGCTATCCTGGATTTGAAGTCCCTTCATGGTTCCACCACCAAGCAGTTGGATCAGTCTTAGAGCCAATGCTGGAACCACATTGGTGTAACAATAGGCTTTCCGGGATTGCTCTATGCGCAGTTGTCTCATTCCATCAGAACCAAGATCCGATCATTGACAGTTTCTCTGTAAAATGCACACTGCATTTTGAAAATGAAGATGGGTCTCGTATCCGCTTTGATTGTGATGTTGGAAGTTTGCCCGAACCTGCAGGAAGGCTTGCGGCAGACCATGTTTTTATCGGCTATGTCAGTTTCTCACACTTTACAAAACGTTTAGAGGATCACTACTCTGGTAACTCTATACCTACAAAGGCTTCTCTGGAGTTCTACTTGACTGATGCCTCTAATAGTGAAGTGGTGGATTGTGGGTTAAGTTTGATGTACGCTGAACCAGATAACATCTTTGTTGAAGAAAATGGCCATAAAACCTCTGTTGAAGCAAATGGCCATGAAACCTGTTCCCTAAAAGGTCTTGGTTTTATACATATAGATTATAGTTCTATCATAGTTTTTTCAGTTTGCACAGTGATCATTTGTTTTGCTTTAAGAATATGAAGGTTTAAAACTGGTTTGTCTTGTCTTATTGATTAAAAAGAGAAAAAAATCATTATTAAGATCCTCTTTGATTCATTTTATTTTCTTCTACATTGGGATCTTCATACGAATTGGACATTGGCACGACACGATCGAGCTGCAGAATCTCTGTAGCCACCCTCAATGGATTGGCTATTGTCCCTTAAGTTCTGTGAAGTTAATTAAGAAAATAGCCGGCTTTACCCGGGACACATACATGTACTACTGAACTTTTAAAAAAGAAATATTGGGAATCAAAGAAAAAAATAGAGAGAAAAAGTAAAATAATAGTCCAACTTATGCGAATACGAGTGATAAAGGCATAAAGCTTCAACTATCCGGATGAAACATAAATATTTGGAAGGAAGCTTTCATGTAAGAAATGAAATTTCAGAGTTTTGAAAACGAAGATGGGTCTCCCTATAAACGTATATTGTAATGTTGGAGATTTGATGGAACCAGGAAGGATTGAGTCTTCTTCTTCAGATCGTTTTATTATCGGCTATGCCAGCGCGAGTGTGGTGCCTGGAATGTGATAGCGGTACTGCGGGATAGCATTAGGAACGGTAAGTTTGGAACATGAAAAATGATTTTTGTGAGGTTTTTTATATGAACCAGATATATTTTAACAAAGATTTAATGCGTTCTACATTACAGGATAATTTATTTACATTTTTTGTCTTTACGTCTTCCGCAAGGTACCTCTGACCAGTGACCAACCACTGCTCTATTGCCAACATAACTTTAGATTTCGAGGGGTCAATGTCTGTATAGTTGGCTTAGAGCATGATTAACGGCAGTATATTAGGGAAATCTTAGGGATAAAACTGATTAAATTAATTGCATTTACTCCTTTTAAACTAAGGAACGTTCCTTCTGTTTTTTTTCTCTCTCTCTTTCACGAGTGTTGTCGGAGTGTTGTTCTTCTTCCACTGAAATTCACAAGATTTCCGATTATTTTCAACAAATCAGAGTGAAGCTTTCCCCAATCGGTTTGTCATGGTATGAATCTATCTATGATTGTATGAATTGATATGTGATTAGAGTTTTTAGAATTAGGGTTCATAGAATTGGGGATTTTAGGGTTATTAGTTGTTAGTAAAATTAGGGTAATTAGAATCATTAGGTTAACGAGTGTCCGTTTGTGTTGTAATACATGAGTAAAGCCGATTGTTATGATAGTAAAAGAAACTAGGCATGTTTAAAGCCGATTGTTGTCCGAGAATGTTTTTTTCATGAGTGTTGATGATTGTTTCGATTAATACTCTCTGGGATCCTTTTATAATTCATGAATTTGATAAGTTTTTGATGCTATACGCATGATTGTTAGGTTACTCTAAGATGTTTTTGTATGAATAGGCCATGAATGTTGAAAAAGAGAGTTTCTTTGATTTGTTATTGGTTGGTTAAAACTTGGGTATTGTTTCGTTTTATTTGTTCTGTGTTGTGGAATGATTAGTTGATATGTTGAACTGAGTATTGATTTTATTGCATCAGGTAAGGGAAACAGTTTCGTTGCATTGTGGATTTTTTAATGCTAATGGGGGATTTAGGATTTTGGATAAGGATAAGAGGTTTATGCAAACATGTGAAGTTGTAGTCTCGACGTGTGCTTTTGGTGGTGGAGATAAAATCTTTATGAACCTATTGGAATGTCTAAGGCATCAAGTCAAAAGGTTGGTCACTTTGATTTTCTCCTGTCCACTGCTCTTTTACTGTTTCTCTTGCATATCGAGTAAGGGTTTTAAACAAAACCAATTCCAGAGATCATTATCCAATCCTGAATGAGGTTTGTGGATGCAGGTTTGCTATGTTGCGTTTTGGGATGAAGTTACTCTTGCAACACAAGAAGCAGAGGGGTCATAAGATCAATGAGAATGATCACATTGGAAAGTGGCGTATAGTGATTGTAAAGGATATGCCTTTTACAGACCAAAGGCTTACTTTCTTTTTTCAAGTGAGTTATTAGAGTTGTTGAATGTGTAAGAGAGTCGAGCTCTTGTTTGTAAGTTTAGTCTAATCTCTAGAAGTCTAAGTGTGTGTAGTTAGTAGAAGAGTAACTAACTACTATAAGAATGCTATGTGTGTGATGTTGTATAGAGCTCAAATTCCACACACTAAAGATACCATGATACTAACAAGAAGCAACAATTCAAAAATTTTGGTCGAGCATATATGGCAAAAAATTTCCGAAAATCAAGTTTAAAACTATTGTGTTTTATGTCATCTATGTTATAAATTGTATCTCATGTATGTTTTAATTTGCAACAATTATTAAATTTTCTATGATTATAAATTTTATTTTTATATTAATATTTTTTTTTCTAAAAACCACATGTTAAGAGCCTACCATTAATCACACAAAATTTTTAACTCAAAAATACTATCTCTTAACAATCACTTTTACAAATAAATTACTTAAATATTGCTAAGATTAATTTCTAAGAGACTACCTATAATCATGCTCTTAGCTTCAAGCGGAACAGGAGAAACTTACAACACCTCTTGAAAAGTTTTGAGTATTCGAAATTTTGGGTTTGATCTTCTCCAAGAGGTTCCCAAAGTCCGATTAGTGCTTGGAGGAACTTGTGAAGATTGACTGCAAACATAACCCCCCTAAACCTCAGAAAGTCACAATATTATTTCGTGATACTCATGAATGATGGAAATTGGGGTTTAATTGGTATAGTATTTGTATATAAAGGGTTGAAAAGTCTTAGGTCAAAGAACATTAAAAGCCAATTCGGTTTTGTTTTTTGAGGTATGTTTACAAAATACATTACACTATTTTCGTGTGTTTGATCTTAATCTTAAATAGCTATGGATGATTGTTGGTGCAGGAATTAGCACCTCCGACAATACCGGCTTAAACCGGACGAATTACGAATCAAATTGAGAATTCAATGTAAACCGGGAAATCCCGGTTAAGCTTGTTAATAGGCTGAAGAAGGAGATCGCCAGGCGAGTTCGATTCAAAGATGGGAGATTGCCTGCAACCGACTTCCTTATTCAAGAAAAAGGAGATTTTCCTAGAAGAAAAAGAAGAATCCCGAAAAGAAAGGAAAATCGGAAGATAAAGCCTTGAAGATTTAGAAGATTAACTTATCTCTAAACCGCCCTAAACTTGTATAAATAGAGGGGTTTGTCCTCTATTTAGGGGATCCGGAACTTTTACACAAAAATCCTAATTGTTCTTGAGCTAAACCCTACCGTTGTCTCTAAGCAATAAAATTCACCCTGTATTCGAGTCTTTGATCATTAATAGCAAGAGAGAGTTAATTGAATTTGTTTTCCCCCTTTAAACAAATTCATTGTGTGATTTTCAGAATCAACAATGATCCCTAGAAAAATATTAGGATAGGCAAAAAAGATCAAGAATGGCTCACTTGTCTAATGCATTTTTGCAGCTATTGATGATCTTTCTAAATCTTTTGGATGCCATAATGAGTCATTGTGATCTGTGTGTGGAAATAAGTACTCATTAGCAATAATAGCATGAAATTAATTCCCTCGTCTTATAACAGAAAAGACTATGTACTTGTGTTGGCCCGGTCTCGTTGGTCTCTCTGATGCATATTGCAGAACGGGTTTTTGGTGTTTTCGCGGAGATAGTTAAAAGTAAAAGCGGTTAAGAAAGAACTTCAAATACATGATCAGGGATTAGCAAGTTTTGATGGCTCTTTTAGTGATTCACCCACTGATATTTCAAGAGTGCTAAGTGGTTATTCGGTTTTCTTGTTTTAGTTGCCATCGTGTATGATATTTTATTGTATTGACATATATTACTGTGTGTCATTGTCTATTTGTTTTGTTTGGTTGTTTCAACAACTACCCAAATTTGTAGTTAAGATTATTCGGATTAGTTTAAGACTCACTCAAATCCAGTCAACTAATTTAATATTCTTTGTAGATCAATAATCAATCATGGAATCAATATAATTGTGTAAGTAAAATACATTGAAACCATTGAATCCAACGTTCTTACAGAAAACAATCCTCTTGTTTTTCCTCTGCAAATAAACACCATCTCCTTCCATGGGCTCCTCCTTCTCCCTCTTTACCGATGTTGGACCGATCCCGCCTCAGTATCAAGTGTTCATCAACTTCCGAGGCGAAAAACTTCGTGATGGGTTCCTAGGGTTTCTTGTAGATGCTCTTTTAAAAGAGAATGTCAACGTCTTTATAGATGATCATGAGCTTAGAGGGAGAGATCTTGATCATCTCTTCAGTAGGATCGAGGAATCGAGAGTCGCATTGACAATCTTCTCCAAGAACTTCACCGAGTCAAGATGGTGCTTAGATGAGCTTGCTAAGATCAGAGAATGCGTGGACCAAGGAAGTCTTACAGTGATTCCTATCTTCTTTAAGATGAAAACAGACGATGTGAAGAAACTAAAGGGAAAGTTCGGAGACAATTTCCGGGACCTGAAGTCAACGCATCGCGGCGAGCCAGAAAATTTTCGGAGATGGAAGGAAGCTTTGATTTTTGTTTCAAAAAAAGCTGGCTTGTCTTCATCACGATACAGGTCTAGACTTTGTCCCTTTTCTTCTCTTCTTGGTTGAAAATTTGGAATGCTCTGTTTCTTGACTCTGTTCTTGGTTAGTTCAGGACATAAGCTTATTCACTCACAAATCTTTTGATCTCTGTTATGACAGTCGTCAAAATGATTTGGTGAGCACAATCGTTGAGGAGGTTAAGAAAGTTTTAAACGATATCGCCGAGATGGAACGACAAATCGTTGAAGTGAAACGCAACAATTTGGCGGCAAGAACAGATGAATTGATTAGATTTGTTGTCCGTTTCCTAAGTCTGTTTCTTCTGTTTACAATAGTTTTTGGTCCTTATGTTTTAGGCCTTCTCACTTTTTTCTCTTTTCTTGTGGGTCGGTTGATAATCAATCGAGCTGTGGAAAGTGAGTGGTGAATGGTTACGTTTGCGTTTCTATGAGAATACGTAAACGCAAAGAATCTGAGACTGGGAGTTTCATTTTGGTTACATTGTTGCATTCGATATTTTTTTATATGAAATTATTTGATTTTGATTAGTTTGACCTCGCATCAATTATTGATAGTGCACCACGTTAGATAATTTTAGTAAAATTAATAACTATCTAAGACTGGAGGTATAAAACATTAAACTTTTGGCCAACTACTAGATCAATGAGACTTCCACATTTTTTATTTGCTTATGATCTGGAAACTGAAGAAAAATATAAATCTAAAGATAAATGTTTCTTTCAAGTTTTTTTTTTTTCTTTTTAATTGGTGTCAACCACTTTCCACTCTTTTATTTTATTTTTCTTGTGCAAAATGTTCCCAAAAGTCTCCGCTTGTGAATTTCTCTATCCAAAACTCAGAATCAATTCCAAAACCCAAAGAAACACATTGTCTCCTCAGTGTCAACACACGAGAGCCAAGCACTAAGTGGTTGAGAGTTGGTTTCACAATGCATAATTGCATATACTTTTTGGCATTCAGAGTTCTATTTAATCTTATAGAATTATGTGCTATCTAAATGTTGATGAGTCATGATTATTTACAGTCTTCTATCTAGTGATAAGTAAATGTTCTTGCCACTCGTTATATATATCATCTTTTACAAGAAAATTTTGTCATTAGTTTCCATTTGCCTGGTCAAAAGAACAAAAATGTCACCATGTATTAAAGAAAGATTTACCCAACATGCCATTCTATATATTGCATAAAACAGTTATACATAATGTCATTTTATATACTGTATATGTCTACATTAAAGAAGAGACATGGCTTGAAACTTGCTTGAATATTAAATGCCATGATAATTCAAGAACGAAGCGTTGACATTTGAAATGAAATTTTCCAAAACATGCCAGCTTCTGAACATGTTCTTCTCCATAAATTCAGGAAGCAAATTTTAAACAAGAAAGTCTTAATCCTCCCATGGCAGAGCCAAGACCATACCAACGTCCTCCTCAGGTATTCATCAGTTTCCATGGAGATGAATTACGCGACAATTTCATCAGATATCTTGTGTGGGGATTGAGAGATGAAAGAGTCAACGTTTTCATAGACAGAGCAGAAGCAAATAGGAGAGACATAAGAAATATTTCCACAAAGATCGAGGAGTCTAATATCGCGGTCATAATCTTCTCCAAGAGGTATACAGAGTCAGAGATGTGTTTGAACGAGCATCAAAAGATGCACGAGCACGTAAAACAAAGCAACCTCAAGGTGATACCTGTCTTCTACGATGTGAGCATAAGCGATGTAAAGAACCTCGAGGGTGAATTCGGTAATCATTTCGAGGAAATGAAGATGAAATATGCAAATGATCCACTCAAGATCTTGAATTGGGAGAATTCATTGAGTTCAATAGTAGAGAGGACCGGCTTAACCTCAGAAGAACACGGGTAATTATTTTCTTGATGATTCTCTTAAGTAGATGGAGTGTAGAAGAACATTGAAGCCAATTCTTGATAATTTGTTCTTAGGGAGACTACTTATTTGAGCTCATCTAATGGTTTTTTTCCTCACTCATATTTGCAGAACAGGTTTAGGTCTGGTCATGGCAATCGTTAGGGCGGTTAAGAGCGAGCTAACAGACTCTCTAGAAAGAAGAAAGATTATGAAAGGACAAGTGTTTGTTTTGGCTTCAGCTGCGGTTTTTATCTTTAGTCTCTTTGTAGCTCGTTTACTTTGCACTGATGTGAAAGTTTACAAAGCTGTTAAGTGTTTACTAGGTTTTCCGGTTTTGGTTGGTGTCTTGCACCAGCTTTATTGTTTACGGAAACATCCGAACAGATAACTTCTTGATTGATCACCATTTCGTGGTTGAATGGTTTCGCGCTGTTTGGTTGATCACCATTACGTCTCTGTTTAATTGTTATTTACCTGTATTACTCTGCTTTTGTCCGCAAGCTTATATGAGAAAGACAGTTTCATGTATTTATATTGGTATGAGCATGTTAAGGGTTTCTCTCTTTATAGTTTTCCTTCAAAAACATTATTGATCCGGCCCATGACCCGGGATTTAGAGTATTCGGATCCATTGAGACAAAGGTGTTGTATAATATTAAAGAAAGACTGAGGATAGGTGCAGACTTGGCATCGAGTCACTGACACTGATTGGTCTGAAGAATTAAAGAATGGTTTCTCTATAATGTTTTTTAAGGACAAAGTGAGACAACAAAGTCTCTCACCAACTATATTCTCTATTTTTTTCAGACGAACCTAGACACCATTCCAATGGATGAGCAGGTCCAAGAACCTCTTTCTGATCAGGTTTTTATCAACTACCGCGGAGATGAGCTGCGCGAAATCTTTGTCAACCATCTAGAGCTACAATTAAGAAACGCAGGGATCAACGTCTTCATAGACACTAAAGAGCAGAAAGGGAGAAGACTACAATATCTCTTCACAAGGATCAAGAAGTCAAAAATCGCGCTTGCTATCTTCTCCAAGAGGTACTGTGAGTCAAAGTGGTGTTTGGATGAGCTTGTGACGATGAATGAACAGATGAAGAAAAAGAAACTCGTTGTGATTCCAGTCTTCTATAACGTAAGATCGGACGATGTGAAAAGAGCAGCCAATCCCGATGGAGAAGGCGGTCTTGATGGAGAGTTTTCCCTTCCTTTTAAGCAACTGAAGCAAAAACATGCAGGGGAGCCTGAGAGGGTCAAGGGTTGGGAGTGTGCCCTGAGATCTGTGACAAAAAAGAATAGGATTTTCCCGGTCAAATTACGGGTAATATTTCAAAATACATGTTTTCTTGATTATGTTTGGATCTATGCCCGACTAATCTTTGGACTAGTAGATATCTTTGGTAAGGAGTTTTACGCAAACCCACCAACCGACCGTGGGTAAATTAACCGGAAAAAGCCTAGATGATTGAGCGATCTATGCGCAAACAAGATCGCCATGCTCGAGTTTTCTTGATGATTCTTGTTGAAAATGTTTAGAATCAAGTAGGGAGGATAGAGATGAACATGGTGAATAATAGAGAGAAAGATGATTGATTGTAATGTGATAAAAGTTACAAATGGTTTGGGGCTGCACACGATTTATATAGGGAGCTCACTAGGTCAAGATGGGTATGCACATAACCTTAAAAGCATCCTCATTCAGCCTAGTGAGTCACCGTGTGCTTTAGCCACTTTCCAGCTCATGACAACGGTCATACACTACACGACACGGCCGTACACGCGCTTAGCACCATCCGGATAAGGATGGTCTCCTTCCCGCGTCCGTACGGTCCAAGATGACCGTTACCTCTCTTCCTCTTATTCAAACCAGTTACTTGCATAACAAGAAACACATTTCATTCATAACTATTACTTAGTTAGAATAAAATATCTTCTTGATCAATACTCCCCCTCAAGTTTATACTACAATAATCATTGTTATAAACTTGACACTTATGCGAGTGACCTCGTTAAAAACCTAAGATTGGAAAACCACGTGGGACAAAACCAATCTTAGGGAAAAAGAGTATCACTGACATAAGTAGGGAAGTTCTCTCAAGGGTGTGTTAGGTCTACAAGTCCAAGCTTGCCATGAATAAACTTGCAAACTTGGGTACTTGCTGCCTTGGTAAAGATATCGGCCAATTGGTCCGAACTTTCAGTGTAACACGGTAAGATAGTACCATCTTGGATCTTCTCTCTAGTCTTGTGGCAGTCTATCTCCACATGTTTGGTTCTCTCGTGAAACACCGGGTTGTTGGCGATGTGAATAGCCGCTTGGTTATCGCAATGAAATGTGATGGGCGTCTTTTGATCTATCCCAAAGTCTTTAAGAAGCGCCTTTAACCATGTCAACTCATTTGTAAGCTTCTTCATAGCTCTATACCCCGCTTCAGCACTTGAACATGACACCACCTTTTGCTTCTTTGACTTCCAAGTCACTAAGTTTCCCCCAATGAAGGTGCAAAAGCCGGTTGTCGAGTGTCTATCATTACGATCTCCACCATAATCCGCATCACAATACCCAACTATCTCCGTGCTTGAGTTCTTTCCCATCCAAATGCCTTGGCCGGGGCTCTCTTTGAGATACTTTAGAATCCTATCTACCATACTCCAATGGTACACCGTGGGTTCTTTCATGTGTTGACTCACCTGATTCACTGCAAAAGAGATATCAGGCCGAGTGTAGGTCAAATAGATTAACTTACCCACAAGTCTTCTATATTGCTCCGGGCAATGATATGGTCTATCATCCTTCTCCCCCTTTCGATTGACCTTATATCCTGGCTCTAATGGTGTTGAAACCGGTTTGGCTCCTAGCTTTCCCGTAAGCTTTAGAAGATCGAGTGTGTATTTCCTTTGTGAGAGACATAGAGCCTCCGGTGATCTACACACTTCGATACCTAAAAAGTATTTCAACACACCAAGATCTTTAATGTCAAAAGCATTGTGTAAAGAGGTTTTGATAGACTTAATACCTTCCTTGTTACTCCCCGAGATGATCAAGTCATCAACATAGATTAAGACAACTAAAATGCCTTGATCATTTTGGACAAGTAAACCACGTGTGATCAGATTCTGACTTCTTGAATCCTTTAGCCTTAACGTGGAGCTTAGCTTAT
>NW_003302548.1:2848588-2861172 GCF_000004255.2 Arabidopsis lyrata subsp. lyrata | reverse complement strand
CCTCTTCGTGAGAGTCGAAATGGCGGGCCATGCTTAGACCGGAGCAAATGTCTCTCGATAATCATCACCATACGTTTGGGTAAACCCTCTTGCCACTAATCTTGCCTTGTATCTTTCTATATCTCCATTACTCTTGTACTTAATAGTAAACACCCATTTCGAACTCACACACTTCTTGCCTTGTGGTAGCTCTTCTTCGTCCCATGTATGATTTCTTAACATAGCTTGTACCTCATCATCAACCGCATTGTCCCATTCCTTAATTCCCTTAGCTTCCTCATATCTTTGTGGGACAAACTCCACGTCTAGCTTGCTAAGAAAAGCCTTATGTTCTTCGGGAAGAAGGTCAATCGAACATGTAGCTTGAATTGGATGAGCCACGGCTTGACAATTGTAGTACACTCTAGTGTTCTTCCAATTAGATGGAGATTTCCTCTCTCTCATGCTCTTTCTTGGATTCTCTCTAGTGTAGATGGAGTCTTGTGTTACTTGTGGAGCTTGATATGTCTCATCCTCGCTTGAAGATTCAATGACCTCCCTTTTATTAGATGGATTCTCTTCTACCACTTCTTCACTAGACCTTTCTTCTCTATCCATTCCTTGTTGGTTATCCGAAGCTTCTTGTGATATGTCATTACCCCTCTCTTGAGCTATGTTATTACCACTCTCTTGAACTTCAATAGTACTATCATTTGGTGTGGCTTCTCTCTCTTCTTGACGAGAGCATCCATTACTCAAATGTTCAAGAATGTGCCTAAGACTTCTAGCTCTATCCGAAGTTGAATTTGGTAAGTCTTTCACACCTTCCCAACTCTTCTCTCCGAAATAAGCTTCATCTTCCATGAACTTTACATCCCTAGATACATAGTACCTATTCATGACCGGATCATAGCACTTATAGCCTCTTTGCGTTGTTGAGTATCCAATGAAAACACACTTAGTGCTTTTCGGCTCTAGCTTGTTCCTCAAGTCACCTGGAACAAAAACAAAACACACACTTCCAAATACCTTTAAATGATCAATGTTAGGACTTTGGTTATTCAAAACTTGAAAAGGGGATTGATCATTAAGGATACGGGTTGGTATTCGGTTTATGAGATAACATGAAGTTAACACGGCATCTCCCCAAAACCGCTTTGGCATGTGTTTCTCAAACAACATTGCCCTTGCCACCTCCATTAGGTGTCTATTCTTCCTTTCGGCAACACCATTTTGTTGAGGGTTGTATGGGCAACTTGTTTGGTGTAGAATTCCACATTTTTCCAAGTGTGTTTTGAGCTTAGTACTTGTGTACTCTCCTCCATTGTCTGTTCTAAGGATCTTAATCTTGGCATCAAAGTGATTAGTCACATAATTTTGGAAGTTTATAAATGCATCATAAACTCTATCCTTAGATGGAAGCAAGGTTACCCAAGTATACTTTGATTTCTCATCTATAAAAGTGACAAAATATTTATGATTATCTCTAGATGCACAAGGTGAAGTCCAAACATCCGAATGCACAAGATCAAAGCATTTTTCATAAATAGTATTTGATTTGGGAAAGACTACTTTGCAATGTTTTCCTAAAATGCATGCTTCACATTTAGCACAATCATAAGAGAAACCCGGTAAAAGTAAATTCAAAGCTCTAGAATGAGGATGAACAAGTCTATTGTGCCATAAAACAACCGGAGCTTTAACATTGTTCGCAATCATATAAGAAGCAACATTATTAGAGATAGAGTTAAGCGAAGTGTCTTCAAGCACGTAGAGATCATCTTTAGTACCACCTTGTCCAAACACATTACCACTCTTAATATCCTGCAATTTCACATCATTAGGACTGAAAATAGCAAGACAATTTAAGTCTCTAGTAGTCTTCTTAACTGAGAGTAAGTTCAAAGTAAACTTAGGCATATAGAAAGCACTAGAACGTTTACTAAATAGGTTTATACTACCTATTCCTTCAATCGGCACATTCTGTCCATTCGCAACTTTAACACTTCCTAAAGCCGGTTTAATGTTCTCTAACAACTTAGGATTACTTATCATATGGTGAGAAGCTCCTGAGTCTAATACTAATGACTTTGGATCATGAGAATTAGAAGTAAAGAGAGAAATACCACCGGTACTGAATTTTGATGCGATTGATTGAATGAGAGATTCGAGGTCCGCCTTGTTCATCACAATGGTTTCTTGAGTTTGAGACGATGATCCACAGCCCTTATCTTGAATCGTGGCTTGCAACGCCTTCTCTTGTTGACCATACTGAACAATAGCCCTCTCTTCATTCTCTTGTCCACCGTCACTCACATTGGCCACATTCGCCTTCGACTTAAGGTTCTTGAACTTCTCCGGCTTCAAATGGGGGTGTAGAATCCAGCAATCTTCTTTGGTATGACCCTTCTTGTTACAATGATCACAAACCGACGCCTTCTTGTCCTTATGTTTCACGAACCCCGCCTTGTTCGCCGTAGGCAGATTTTCACCTTTAGTGCCGAATAGCCCTTGTGACCCAAACTCCTTTTGTATCTTTGCACACACTTGCTCCAAGGTAGGAATCTTGTCATCCCTTAGAATGTGTTGAATCACATCTGTGTAAGTAGGATTAAGCGTCATCAACAACCCGAAGACACGATCTTGCTCTCGGCGATCTTTAAGTGTTGTGGCTTCGGTGGTGAATGGCCTTAGCATCTCTAGTTCAGCAACTAGAGACCTATACTTCCCAAAATGAGTATTAAAATCATTGTCTTCTTGACTTAGGCTTCCGAGAGTCTTCTTGAGCTCATATACCCTTGTCAAGTTTGACTCGTTACCGAAAACATTGGCAAGTGTATCCCATAGCTCTTTAGATGTCTCGCAATACGAATACCCTTCCAAGAGTGAAGCCTCAAGAGAGCAATGGAGAGCACTCAGAACCGTCAAGTCTTCTTGCGTCCAAGTCTCTTTGACCAAGCTTTCTTCCAAAGCTTTCGCTTCTTCATAGGTAGACTCAATGTATCTTGTGAGTCTTCTCCCACCCAATACATTCGTCGTTGTTCTCTTCCATAAGAGATAGTTGTTTCCATTAATTTAAAGCAACCAGAAATTTCAGATCTTTGTAAGCCTTGTTCACTTCTTGAACCACAAGCGCCATCTTACAAGAGTAAAGACTTGATTTTGAACCGTTCAAAACTCAAACCCGAGATAAAGCTTCAACCTTTAGTGATAAAGCTTCAACCTTTAGTTATGAACCCAACCTAAACTCCTTAGAAAACCTTTAAATCGCTTCAAAGATATCCTAACTCTTGTGAATGGAATCCTCACCAAAGACTTTAAGAAACTCTACCCCAAGAACAGCAAAACCCGGAAATAAGATGAAACCCAATCTCGCAAACCAAAGAACAGAACTCAAAGAAGAGAAATCGAAAAGCTAAGATTAAGAGAGAAAAGATTCAAGAACCGAACGCTCTGATACCATGAAAATGTTTAGAATCAAGTAGGGAGGATAGAGATGAACATGGTGAATAATAGAGAGAAAGATGATTGATTGTAATGTGATAAAAGTTACAAATAATTTGTGGCTGCACACGGTTTATATAGGGAGCTTACTAGGTCTAGATGGGTATGCACATAACCTTAAAAGCATCCTCATTTAGCCTAGTGAGTCACCGTGTGCTTTTGTCACTTTACAGCTCATGACAACGGTCATAAGCAACACGACAAGCCGTACACGCGCTTAGCACCATCCGGATAAGGATGGTATCCTTCCCGCATCCGTACGGTCCAAGATGACCGTTACCTCTCTTCCTCTTATTCAAACCAGTTACTTGCATAACAAGAAACACATTTCATTCATAACTATTACTTAGTTAGAATAAAATATCTTCTTGATCAATACTTGTATTATGGATATAACCAAAAAAAAAAAAACCTACTTGCATCATGGTTGTCATCGATTTCTTTTCTCTAACTCATGTTTTTATTTTATGTTTTGCAGACACGATACCACTTTTGTTTATGATATTGTTAAGGAGGTTAAGAGACAGCTAAACATACCAACTGATCAAAGTTGGTCAGCTATAGGAATTGCTATCTCGGCTATAACCATCAGCTTTATCTTTAGTTTCTTCATTGCCCCTAAGTATCTCCCTGATCAGAAGTTTTTCCAGACTCCTGAATGGTTCATAGGTTCTCTGGCAGTGGTTCTTGCGTTGTGGTTTTGGAACAAATATAACCAGAAAGCACCACCTCCTTCATAAGTGGCTTTTGTGCAACTTTATGCTGTTAATTTGTGTGTGGTTTTAATGGGGTGTTAAAGATCATTTGGTTGGTTTGTACATTTGTGTCTTTTTTTTTTAATTATGTTGTAAATGTCAGTTACTAGAACAAAATTGTGCTTTGTATCAATCTGATTCTCTTCTCTGAGTAAGCTCTTTGACAAGACATTCTCGTTTTCCTAAAAGTCTTTTGCTTCTTCATCGGTTAGCTATTAATGGAAATGGTTGATTTGATCACTTGTGTGGTCTTTGAGTATAAGCAAATTAAAAGATGATATGCACCTCTCTTTGCTTGAATCTCTCTATTGATCTTTAATACTCTCTAAAGTCAACTCCACCAGGAAATGCGCATTCTTCCACCCCGTGACCCGGAATTAGAGAGTGATGTGGTTTCTCTTGTTGTTCCTATATATAAAAGAAAGACTTAGAAAGGCGTACTGAGTCATGTATTTGGGAAAAAAAGAAGAACAAAGAATGGTTCTAGTTATATTTATAAGGACTAAATGAGACAACAAAGTCTTCAACAACAATTTCTTTACCTTTCCAGTCTTTGATTCATCATTAATTATGATCACATTTTGTTGCTTGGCGTGAGCTTGCTTGCTTCTCTCTTGCTAATCCATCCTCTGCGGGTTCCAAGAGATCTGAACAAATCACTGTACAAGCTTCAAACTTGGTTCTTGATTCGTTATTGATAGGCACACATTCAGCTTTTCCATATGCTTTTAACATTACTAAACACCATGGATGATCCCGGTTTGGTTTAAGCATAAACAAGAACATTGAAGGTCACTTCCTTCTCTCTTGATCATGCGCTTCTCCCGATTAATCATCAGTTTGATTAGTGGTATCTTCTTGGTAACTTGTCTCCAGATCTCATTCACACTTCCATTTGGATGCGTATAGTCAATATATCGCCTAACCTACACAAATCAAGTCCATAAAGTTGACATTTTTTTTCAATAGATCCAAAGGAACTTTCAGAAGACAAATCAAGAAACTCTTCTTACCTCTTTCATAGCCTTTTGGTACTTTAATATCTTTTCTGGTTTCACTTTTCTCAGCTTCTTAACCACAAACCCCGGTTTCAAAGCGGCATCCTCAAGAATATAGAAAACTTTCTGTAATCTATAACATCTTCAAAAGGTAGCTCAATGCCATCGCTTACAATCACAGGGACACATAAACTGGCAATGGCATCAAATAATCTGCAAGCTGAATGAGTATCACCAGCTGAATGTAGACAAAACTTAGACGTATGCATTCCTTGTTTAGCCGCACGCCTATTCTCTCTTGATTGTGTTCCGTGTTTGATAACAACATCCTCTTCGTTCTCAAGAAGCTTGAAAAGCAAATCTCGGACTCTGCCTCCCTGTCAAACAAACACAACAAAGCACATAGAGTCAAAATCAGCATCTGCAAAGTTTCCGCCTTTCTGCAGTTTTTCGATAATCTCTCACAATTTAACATATTTGACATTCAATGCCAATCCATAAACAAGAACACTACCTAGTAAATTATGGCTGGTTTCTCTGTATCTTACTCAAAAGTACTTGACTTCAAAAACTCCTTTACTAATTCAAGATCACGAATAATAGAGATCATTAGTTAAATCTTACATCTTTGCGATATCAGTTTCCCATAAAGAACAACAAGTTGTTCCTCTGCTTAACTCCAAGCTCGCCTTCATAAGCATCAACCCTATGAGAATAAGGTATTATTACGTCTTTCACAAGGGACCCTTGGTCAGCTCTAAACCAACCTAAATCCGTCACAAGCAAAACCGCATTCTTAACCCGATCCATAACCCGGTTCAACGCATTCGGGTCACCCGCAACAATCACATGATCCCTCCCATTGTTCCTCCTACACCACTCTTGACCTTCCAACCAACTCACCAAACTCTCCTGCATCACCTCCTCACTATACCCAAACCCGGATCCGAACTCGGGTCGATCCGAATTCACAATCAAGCTTAGAGAGGAGAAAGCCGCAACAAAGAACAAATCTGCCTCAGCAGGGTCAAAAAGCCTGACAATCGGAGACCCGACCCGTTCAATTTTGGGTCGGGTAAGTGTGGAGAACGATCCCACATTGGAAAGATGGGAAGGGACTTGAGTAGTATATAAGGGACTTGGGCTAATCCACTCATTGCCAATTGGTTTTGAGTTGGAAGCCCATGAAACTTAACATGGTATCAGAGCCCGATCCATACGCGCTGACCCATTAATCCTGCCCTGAAAGTGGCTCGATCACCCCCACTAATTGATAGCCCAAAGGAAGGCTCAATTCTGTTGAGATAACTAGTAGAGCATTATCTCGATGCGGCGTGATGGATTCTGTCGAGATTAATGGCTAGAAGAGCCATTATCTCGAGGGGGCGTGTGGAGAAAGATCCCACATTAGAAAGATGGGAAGGGACTTGAGTAGTATATAAGGGACTTGGGCCAATCCACTCATTGCCAATTGGTTTTGAGTTGGAAGCCCATGAAACTTAACAGTAAGATCTGAATAAAGATACCACTAATGCATATGTTGATGACCCGGATATTTCAACCCGGTTACGTCATCAGATTTCTCTCCTCCGTGTTGCTGGATAACTCCGTGAGTAAAATTCGTCGGCAAGCCGTACATGTAAACCTTCGTTTTACGCAATTTTTCAGGAAAATCAAAACTTTCTCGAGAATCGACGAGATTGCGACGAATTGAGCCAGAATCAGAGTAAAAACTTGGATAGAAGAAAGTATTAACGAAGACGAAAACAAAGAAAACAGAGAGAAACGAAACTGTGACCTTCTTTGAAGATGAATTATTGGGTTTTCTGATTTTGGGGTTTAATTTCTCTTTCATCTTTTATTCCTTCTTCTTCTTCGTCTTCAATGATTCTTCAGTTGAAGAAAGAGCTTCGAGAGGTATACAAATACAATATCAGAGGAAGAAGAAGAAGAGAGTGAATTTCGAGGAAAATATTTTATCGGGAATATAGAAAAGTCATCTTCCCGAGAGTGTGTTGTGTTGTTTGAGAAAATCGACGTTTGAGGTTCAAATCAAAATTTGATTAATTTAAAATTATTAAATGAAAATTTACAAGTCCAACAAAACAACCTAGTTACAACAAAAACTTACAAAGAAGTCCAAACACAGGATGACCTTCCGGGAAGTGATTGTCGGAACTGTGTGAGTGTAGACAAAACACAGGGAAAGATCGTGTGGTGATTTGTAGGGTCGGTAAACAAGTCTTTAAAGCCTCGTAGCGGACCGGCCGTCAGACAGGAATGGGCCCATGGGCCTGAGAGAGGACGTAGGGACCATTAAAAAAGATGGCGGTCGGGGCGTTACAAACAGACTGCTAATGAAGGAAGAAAGTGAGATTAGACTAGTGAATTACTTTCTTGAGAATTCAGCAATCCTCAAGAAACTGACTCTAATCTCACAGATTCTTCTTCTATAGAGCTAGAGAGCTACAAGAAGCGTCTTACATCCACAAAGCTTTCTCCTACATGTCAAGTTATCATTGATTGACATGCAGCTAATGATGCTGGTGATCACATCTGCTCGAGCCATTAGTGTCGCGCATGTTTATTAGTGTAGGAATTATCTATTCTCATCTGACAACTACATTTAGGCTCTTTATTTTTGTTTTTGACTAATGCTGTATTGCTGGATCATCTCTTTATTTAATTAAGAGAAAAAGAAGGTAGTTGTTTTCAACGAAGATTTTATAAATGAATTATTAACTTTAAATGTATGAATCAATATATGACATGCTTTATGAAAGTCCTTGAGAATTTTTCATAAAATCCTTCAGTAATATGTCGGTTATGACGGATATTTTTTTCCCATAAAATCTCTCAATAATCTGTTATTTTTTTCCCATAAACGTGGTTGAGAGTTGGTTTCACAATGCATAATTGCATATACTTTTTGGCATTCGGAGTTCTATTTAATCTTATAGAATTATGTGCTATCTAAATGTTGATGAGTCATGATTATTTACAGTCTTCTATCTAGTGATAAGTAAATGTTCTTGCCACTCGTTATATATATCATCTTTTACAAGAAAATTTTGTCATTAGTTTCCATTTGCCTGGTCAAAAGAACAAAAATGTCACCATGTATTAAAGAAAGATTTACCCAACATGCCATTCTATATATTGCATAAAACAGTTATACATAATGTCATTTTATATACTGTATATGTCTACATTAAAGAAGAGACATGGCTTGAAACTTGCTTGAATATTAAATGCCATGATAATTCAAGAACGAAGCGTTGACATTTGAAATGAAATTTTCCAAAACATGCCAGCTTCTGAACATGTTCTTCTCCATAAATTCAGGAAGCAAATTTTAAACAAGAAAGTCTTAATCCTCCCATGGCAGAGCCAAGACCATACCAACGTCCTCCTCAGGTATTCATCAGTTTCCATGGAGATGAATTACGCGACAATTTCATCAGATATCTTGTGTGGGGATTGAGAGATGAAAGAGTCAACGTTTTCATAGACAGAGCAGAAGCAAATAGGAGAGACATAAGAAATATTTCCACAAAGATCGAGGAGTCTAATATCGCGGTCATAATCTTCTCCAAGAGGTATACAGAGTCAGAGATGTGTTTGAACGAGCATCAAAAGATGCACGAGCACGTAAAACAAAGCAACCTCAAGGTGATACCTGTCTTCTACGATGTGAGCATAAGCGATGTAAAGAACCTCGAGGGTGAATTCGGTAATCATTTCGAGGAAATGAAGATGAAATATGCAAATGATCCACTCAAGATCTTGAATTGGGAGAATTCATTGAGTTCAATAGTAGAGAGGACCGGCTTAACCTCAGAAGAACACGGGTAATTATTTTCTTGATGATTCTCTTAAGTAGATGGAGTGTAGAAGAACATTGAAGCCAATTCTTGATAATTTGTTCTTAGGGAGACTACTTATTTGAGCTCATCTAATGGTTTTTTTCCTCACTCATATTTGCAGAACAGGTTTAGGTCTGGTCATGGCAATCGTTAGGGCGGTTAAGAGCGAGCTAACAGACTCTCTAGAAAGAAGAAAGATTATGAAAGGACAAGTGTTTGTTTTGGCTTCAGCTGCGGTTTTTATCTTTAGTCTCTTTGTAGCTCGTTTACTTTGCACTGATGTGAAAGTTTACAAAGCTGTTAAGTGTTTACTAGGTTTTCCGGTTTTGGTTGGTGTCTTGCACCAGCTTTATTGTTTACGGAAACATCCGAACAGATAACTTCTTGATTGATCACCATTTCGTGGTTGAATGGTTTCGCGCTGTTTGGTTGATCACCATTACGTCTCTGTTTAATTGTTATTTACCTGTATTACTCTGCTTTTGTCCGCAAGCTTATATGAGAAAGACAGTTTCATGTATTTATATTGGTATGAGCATGTTAAGGGTTTCTCTCTTTATAGTTTTCCTTCAAAAACATTATTGATCCGGCCCATGACCCGGGATTTAGAGTATTCGGATCCATTGAGACAAAGGTGTTGTATAATATTAAAGAAAGACTGAGGATAGGTGCAGACTTGGCATCGAGTCACTGACACTGATTGGTCTGAAGAATTAAAGAATGGTTTCTCTATAATGTTTTTTAAGGACAAAGTGAGACAACAAAGTCTCTCACCAACTATATTCTCTATTTTTTTCAGACGAACCTAGACACCATTCCAATGGATGAGCAGGTCCAAGAACCTCTTTCTGATCAGGTTTTTATCAACTACCGCGGAGATGAGCTGCGCGAAATCTTTGTCAACCATCTAGAGCTACAATTAAGAAACGCAGGGATCAACGTCTTCATAGACACTAAAGAGCAGAAAGGGAGAAGACTACAATATCTCTTCACAAGGATCAAGAAGTCAAAAATCGCGCTTGCTATCTTCTCCAAGAGGTACTGTGAGTCAAAGTGGTGTTTGGATGAGCTTGTGACGATGAATGAACAGATGAAGAAAAAGAAACTCGTTGTGATTCCAGTCTTCTATAACGTAAGATCGGACGATGTGAAAAGAGCAGCCAATCCCGATGGAGAAGGCGGTCTTGATGGAGAGTTTTCCCTTCCTTTTAAGCAACTGAAGCAAAAACATGCAGGGGAGCCTGAGAGGGTCAAGGGTTGGGAGTGTGCCCTGAGATCTGTGACAAAAAGAATAGGATTTTCCCGGTCAAATTACGGGTAATATTTCAAAATACATGTTTTCTTGATTATGTTTGGATCTATGCCCGACTAATCTTTGGACTAGTAGATATCTTTGGTAAGGAGTTTTACGCAAACCCACCAACCGACCGTGGGTAAATTAACCGGAAAAAGCCTAGATGATTGAGCGATCTATGCGCAAACAAGATCGCCATGCTCGAGTTTTCTTGATGATTCTTGTTGAAAATGTTTAGAATCAAGTAGGGAGGATAGAGATGAACATGGTGAATAATAGAGAGAAAGATGATTGATTGTAATGTGATAAAAGTTACAAATGGTTTGGGGCTGCACACGATTTATATAGGGAGCTCACTAGGTCAAGATGGGTATGCACATAACCTTAAAAGCATCCTCATTCAGCCTAGTGAGTCACCGTGTGCTTTAGCCACTTTCCAGCTCATGACAACGGTCATACACTACACGACACGGCCGTACACGCGCTTAGCACCATCCGGATAAGGATGGTCTCCTTCCCGCGTCCGTACGGTCCAAGATGACCGTTACCTCTCTTCCTCTTATTCAAACCAGTTACTTGCATAACAAGAAACACATTTCATTCATAACTATTACTTAGTTAGAATAAAATATCTTCTTGATCAATACTCCCCCTCAAGTTTATACTACAATAATCATTGTTATAAACTTGACACTTATGCGAGTGACCTCGTTAAAAACCTAAGATTGGAAAACCACGTGGGACAAAACCAATCTTAGGGAAAAAGAGTATCACTGACATAAGTAGGGAAGTTCTCTCAAGGGTGTGTTAGGTCTACAAGTCCAAGCTTGCCATGAATAAACTTGCAAACTTGGGTACTTGCTGCCTTGGTAAAGATATCGGCCAATTGGTCCGAACTTTCAGTGTAACACGGTAAGATAGTACCATCTTGGATCTTCTCTCTAGTCTTGTGGCAGTCTATCTCCACATGTTTGGTTCTCTCGTGAAACACCGGGTTGTTGGCGATGTGAATAGCCGCTTGGTTATCGCAATGAAATGTGATGGGCGTCTTTTGATCTATCCCAAAGTCTTTAAGAAGCGCCTTTAACCATGTCAACTCATTTGTAAGCTTCTTCATAGCTCTATACCCCGCTTCAGCACTTGAACATGACACCACCTTTTGCTTCTTTGACTTCCAAGTCACTAAGTTTCCCCCAATGAAGGTGCAAAAGCCGGTTGTCGAGTGTCTATCATTACGATCTCCACCATAATCCGCATCACAATACCCAACTATCTCCGTGCTTGAGTTCTTTCCCATCCAAATGCCTTGGCCGGGGCTCTCTTTGAGATACTTTAGAATCCTATCTACCATACTCCAATGGTACACCGTGGGTTCTTTCATGTGTTGACTCACCTGATTCACTGCAAAAGAGATATCAGGCCGAGTGTAGGTCAAATAGATTAACTTACCCACAAGTCTTCTATATTGCTCCGGGCAATGATATGGTCTATCATCCTTCTCCCCCTTTCGATTGACCTTATAGACTCCTGAATGGTTCATAGGTTCTTTGGCAGTGGTTCTTGCGTTGTGGTTTTGGAACAAATATAACCAGAAAGCACCACCTCCTTCATAAGTGGCTTTTGTGCAACTTTATGCTGTTAATTTGTGTGTGGTTTTAATGGGGTGTTAAAGATCATTTGGTTTGTTTGTACATTTGTGTCTTTTTTTTTAATTATGTTGTAAATGTCAGTTACTAGAACAAAATTGTGCTTTGTATCAATCTGATTCTCTTCTCTGAGTAAGCTCTTTGACAAGACATTCTCGTTTTCCTAAAAGTCTTTTGCTTCTTCATCGGTTAGCTATTAATGGAAATGGTTGATTTGATCACTTGTGTGGTCTTTGAGTATAAGCAAATTAAAAGATGATATGCACCTCTCTTTGCTTGAATCTCTCTATTGATCTTTAATACTCTCTAAAGTCAACTCCACCAGGAAATGCGCATTCTTCCACCCCGTGACCCGGAATTAGAGAGTGATGTGGTTTCTCTTGTTGTTCCTATATATAAAAGAAAGACTTAGAAAGGCGTACTGAGTCATGTATTTGGGAAAAAAAGAAGAATAAAGAATGGTTCTAGTTATATTTATAAGGACTAAATGAGACAACAAAGTCTTCAACAACAATTTCTTTACCTTTCCAGTCTTGATTCAT
>NW_003302548.1:2784582-2848488 GCF_000004255.2 Arabidopsis lyrata subsp. lyrata | reverse complement strand
TTGATTAGTGGTATCTTCTTGGTAACTTGTCTCCAGATCTCATTCACACTTCCATTTGGATGCGTATAGTCAAAATATCGCCTAACCTACACAAATCAAGTCCATAAAGTTTACATTTTTTTTCAATAGATCCAAAGGAACTTTCAGAAGACAAATCAAGAAACTCTTCTTACCTCTTTCATAGCCTTTTGGTACTTTAATATCTTTTCTGGTTTCACTTTTCTCAGCTTCTTAACCACAAACCCCGGTTTCAAAGCGGCATCCTCAAGAATATAGAAAACTTTCTGTAATCTATAACATCTTCAAAAGGTAGCTCAATGCCATCGCTTACAATCACAGGGACACATAAACTGGCAATGGCATCAAATAATCTGCAAGCTGAATGAGTATCACCAGCTGAATGTAGACAAAACTTAGACGTATGCATTCCTTGTTTAGCCGCACGCCTATTCTCTCTTGATTGTGTTCCGTGTTTGATAACAACATCCTCTTCGTTCTCAAGAAGCTTGAAAAGCAAATCTCGGACTCTGCCTCCCTGTCAAACAAACACAACAAAGCACATAGAGTCAAAATCAGCATCTGCAAAGTTTCCGCCTTTCTGCAGTTTTTCGATAATCTCTCACAATTTAACATATTTGACATTCAATGCCAATCCATAAACAAGAACACTACCTAGTAAATTATGGCTGGTTTCTCTGTATCTTACTCAAAAGTACTTGACTTCAAAAACTCCTTTACTAATTCAAGATCACGAATAATAGAGATCATTAGTTAAATCTTACATCTTTGCGATATCAGTTTCCCATAAAGAACAACAAGTTGTTCCTCTGCTTAACTCCAAGCTCGCCTTCATAAGCATCAACCCTATGAGAATAAGGTGTTATTACGTCTTTCACAAGGGACCCTTGGTCAGCTCTAAACCAACCTAAATCCGTCACAAGCAAAACCGCATTCTTAACCCGATCCATAACCCGGTTCAACGCATTCGGGTCACCCGCAACAATCACATGATCCCTCCCATTGTTCCTCCTACACCACTCTTGACCTTCCAACCAACTCACCAAACTCTCCTGCATCACCTCCTCACTATACCCAAACCCGGATCCGAACTCGGGTCGATCCGAATTCACAATCAAGCTTAGAGAGGAGAAAGCCGCAACAAAGAACAAATCTGCCTCAGCAGGGTCAAAAACCCTGACAATCGGAGACCCGACCCGTTCAATTTCGGGTCGGGTAAGTGTGGAGAACGATCCCACATTGGAAAGATGAGAAGGGACTTGAGTAGTATATAAGGGACTTGGGCTAATCCACTCATTGCCAATTGGTTTTGAGTTGGAAGCCCATGAAACTTAACATGGTATCAGAGCCCGATCCATACGCGCTGACCCATTAATCCTGCCCTGAAAGTGGGTCGATCACCCCCACTAATTGATAGCCCAAAGGAAGGCTCAATTCTGTTGAGATAACTAGTAGAGCATTATCTCGATGCGGCGTGATGGATTCTGTCGAGATTAATGGCTAGAAGAGCCATTATCTCGAGGGGGCGTGTGGAGAAAGATCCCACATTAGAAAGATGGGAAGGGACTTGAGTAGTATATAAGGGACTTAGTCCAATCCACTCATTGCCAATTGGTTTTGAGTTGGAAGCCCATGAAACTTAACAGTAAGATCTGAATAAAGATACCACTAATGCATATGTTGATGACCCGGATATTTCAACCCGGTTACGTCATCAGATTTCTCTCCTCCGTGTTGCTGGATAACTCCGTGAGTAAAATTCGTCGGCAAGTCGTACATGTAAACCTTCGTTTTACGCAATTTTTCAGGAAAATCAAAACTTTCTCGAGAATCGACGAGATTGCGACGAATTGAGCCAGAATCAGAGTAAAAACTTGGATAGAAGAAAGTATTAACGAAGACGAAAACAAAGAAAACAGAGAGAAACGAAACTGTGACCTTCTTTGAAGATGAATTATTGGGTTTTCTGATTTTGGGGTTTAATTTCTCTTTCATCTTTTATTCCTTCTTCTTCTTCGTCTTCAATGATTCTTCAGTTGAAGAAAGAGCTTCGAGAGGTATACAAATACAATATCAGAGGAAGAAGAAGAAGAGAGTGAATTTCGAGGAAAATATTTTATCGGGAATATAGAAAAGTTCATCTTCCCGAGAGTGTGTTGTGTTGTTTGAGAAAATCGACGTTTGAGGTTCAAATCAAAATTTGATTAATTTAAAATTATTAAATGAAAATTTACAAGTCCAACAAAACAACCTAGTTACAACAAAAACTTACAAAGAAGTCCAAACACAGGATGACCTTCCGGGAAGTGATTGTCGGAACTGTGTGAGTGTAGACAAAACACAGGGAAAGATCGTGTGGTGATTTGTAGGGTCGGTAAACAAGTCTTTAAAGCCTCGTAGCGGACCGGCCGTCAGACAGGAATGGGCCCATGGGCCTGAGAGAGGACGTAGGGACCATTAAAAAAGATGACGGTCGGGGCGTTACAAACAGACTGCTAATGAAGGAAGAAAGTGAGATTAGACTAGTGAATTACTTTCTTGAGAATTCAGCAATCCTCAAGAAACTGACTCTAATCTCACAGATTCTTCTTCTATAGAGCTAGAGAGCTACAAGAAGCGTCTTACATCCACAAAGCTTTCTCCTACATGTCAAGTTATCATTGATTGACATGCAGCTAATGATGCTGGTGATCACATCTGCTCGAGCCATTAGTGTCGCGCATGTTTATTAGTGTAGGAATTATCTATTCTCATCTGACAACTACATTTAGGCTCTTTATTTTTGTTTTTGACTAATGCTGTATTGCTGGATCATCTCTTTATTTAATTAAGAGAAAAAGAAGGTAGTTGTTTTCAACGAAGATTTTATAAATGAATTATTAACTTTAAATGTATGAATCAATATATGACATGCTTTATGAAAGTCCTTGAGAATTTTTCATAAAATCCTTCAGTAATATGTCGGTTATGATGGATATTTTTTTCCCATAAAATCTCTCAATAATCTGTTAGTTATGACGGAGAAATTTGGATATTTCGTTTCCGATAAACCATCGGTAATCCATCGGAAAAACATCACCAATGGATTATCGAGGATTTTATACCAACGGATAAGTTATTGGTAACCCGTCGGTAATAAGTTCCTCAGAAATCCGTCAGTAGTTACTGATAAATTATTGACAGATTTTTTTTACCGACGCTCTAGAACCGACAGATGCGCAAAGACATCGATCTTTCTTTTTTTCTTACGACATGTTCAATCATTGTCACTGTATACATAAATAAAGAATAGAGTCTACGTCACTGTTTACATACATAAAGAATAGAGTCCAGTGACATGATCAATCATTGTCACTGTATACATAAATGAAGAATAGAGTCTATGTCACTGCCTACATACATGAAAAATATAGTCCATTCCTAGGTTGCATGGAATCAGAAGCGGGTACGCGGAAGCGAAGCGTTTGGAAACGTGGAAGCGATTTTATAGAAATTATAGAAATTGGGTACGTGTTGGAAGCGTATATAAAAATTAATATATATATATATATATAATAAACATTAAACATTATATCATATAAAAATTTATAATTAACATAGAAATCTAATACATAAATTCTAAATATCTCTCTATATTTAAAAATCAAATAGTGTACGTTTACAATAGAGAAAAGTCAAATAGTTCAAAGTAAAAAATTTAAGATCATTCTTCATTCTCATTTTACTAATTCCATCAAATAAAATTGTTTTAAATTTTTTTTTACCAATAAAAACATCATCAAACTCAAATTTCTCGAAATTAATTTAATTCAATTAATCATTTCAACATCTTCCTAATAAATGATCCATGCTGCTATCATTTTTCTAACTTTGATATTTAAAAAAATAAAATACAAAATTAGTATGCAAAATTAGTTTTGGTTTTTCTTTTGTTGTATAAAAAAACTATCAAAAATAATTTCTTATTTCTTATTTATTTTGTGACATCAAATTTTTTAAATAGAATCGCAACCTTCCAAAATAGAATCGTAAGCTTCCAAGGAGCTTCCAAAATGAATTTTTTAGAAGCGTTATGGAAGCGAGATTCCGAAAGCTTCCGATTCCGACTAAGATTCCGAAGCGGGAAGCGGACGTCCGATGAAGCTTCCGTGCTTCCTAGGTCCATTCCCATATGAATAGTTCTCTTAAATACCTGAAAATCTTCTTTATTAGATGAAAGTCTGAAACAAAAAGTGCGGTGACATCTCTTAGAACGCCTCCATCAATAGTATGACGACGATTTCTCAAGAATTATTAAAATAAAAATTTTAGTTAAATATTGAATGGATCGTTCTATATATAGTTGACAAGTCCATCAAATATTTGTATTTTATTAATTTTTGAGAACCCCTCCATTAGACTATAATTAAGAGCTTTTTGTGTAACTTTATGAGTCTAAGAAATGATCTTTGTGATAGGATCTGAATCTCACTTTCTTAGAAGCAGATAAAGCCAAGTAGATATAAACATAGTTAATGATCTGAAGACAGCAAAGACTTTATCTCACTTTCTTCAGACCAACCAAGAACATATTTCGAACTTATCAAAAATCTTAATTGACTTCAAATCAAGCTCCATCTGAAAGTATTATGACCTGCAAATTGAAATTAATTTTTTTAGTAAAGTTATATTGTAATTAAAACTTCTGAAAATATTTGGAACAAATGTGTCTTTCTTGTAAGGACTGAAATTAGATAATTACGTTACGAGTAAGAAAAAAGGTTTCCCTTTTCCTCGAAATGACGTCGTTTTGTGTTGATTCATTTCACAAAGTTGGAATTTCTCCTTAATTTTCAGTCGTCACTTCGGCGGACAATCCGACGGCGAATCAAATTGACGGTGAGATTTAGAGACTCAGATTTTTCTCTCTCTCTCGATTTTACGTTTAAGTAAGTGATTTTAATGACTTGTATCTTAACCTTATGATCCAAAAAGACTTTTGATGTTAATTATTTTTCGAAAACTAGGGTTTCATTTGTCGTGATGGATTGCGATAGAATCAGCGAATTGCCGGATTCTCTGCTAACTCAAATACTCTCATACCTTCCTACCAAAGTTTCCGTCACGACAAGCGTTTTATCGAAGAGATGGGAAAATCTCTGGCTTAGGGTTCCTGGACTTGACTTCACCGTCAATGATGAATTACCTCCTGCCTCCAAATGCCTTGTGAGCTTCATTGACAATTTTATGGAGTTCAGTCACACATTACGAATGAAAAAGTTCTTGATAAAGTATCACGGAAACATCTATAATTACTGTGGATTCATGAAGTGGATCGGTCCCGCGGTAGATAGGGGAATTCAACATCTAAGTGTTGAGAGCTTGCTACTTTATAATATGCCTCATAATATCTATCAGAGCAAGACATTGGTGTCTTTAAAGCTTGTAGCCGTAGGGCTTGAGAATCCAGAGTTTGTTGTTTCTCTACCTTGTCTCAAGACCATGTATCTTGAAAACGTTTTGTACTGTCATAATAATCCTTTGTTTATTGAGAAACTCATCTCTGGTTGTCCTGTCCTTGAAGAGCTTACCTTTATTAAGTCTATTTATTATAATAGACTAGAAGTTTTGCAGCTTCTGCGTGTGAGGTCTCAGTCTCTGAAGAGCTTTCATTTTACGTATGGGTTTCAAGATCTTGGTAAAGCTATTACGGTTGAGATTGATGCTCCACAACTTAAGTATATGAATATCAGAGATAATCAATCTGATAGGATTGTGGCGAAGAATTTGAGGTCCTTGTTCATGATCGACATTGACACCATATTTAATGTTAACTATGGCAGTCGTTTGTTACCCGGGGATTTAAGCAAGAGAGATATTATCCGTGATTTTTTAACGGGGATATCTAGTGTAAGACATATGATCATCTCTCACCGGACTCTGAAGGTATGTTCTCTTTTGATATACATATGATCATCCAGAAGTTTTTATTATGATATATCTTGTCCTTTTTCTTCTTGTAGATCCTCTATCGATATTCCAAATTGGGACCGTTTCCCAAATTCGATAACTTGTATCGTTTAGAGGCTTCAATCTCTAGCTCCATGTTACAATTCTTGACAGTCTTTCTTGAGAGCTGTCCGAATCTGAAATATCTCATCTTGGTAAGAGCCTATTATTTTGCTTAATAAGAAAGAACATTGTTGTATTGTAAACTCAGCCTTTTTTTTTTTTTTCCTTTTTATTTGTAGGACTTTGTTGTTTCGACAGGGCCAGAGCAGATTGAACTTAAATATGTACCTCCGTGTCTGTTGTTGAATCTGGAGTGTGTTGAGATTAAAGAACTGATGTTGGAGGAACAGACTGGGAAGAAACTAGTGAAATACTTTCTTGAGAATTCAGTAGTTCTCAAGAAACTCAATATGCGTTTTAGAGATTCTCCTACAATCAACCAAGCTTCAGATATCTCCAAGGAGCTTCTTACATTCACAAATCGTTCTCACAAATGTCAGATTAGCATTAATGGAAGATCAGTGTAGACATTAAACTTACTCTTCGAATCCCTGACGATTAATATCTTGGTCTTCAACATCTGGTTATCGACAGCTGTGTGGTGCTTTATATTAGACATCTCATGCCGCCATACATTTATAACAGGAAGACATAGTTGTCCTTTAAACTTGAAAACGTACCAAGTTTGTTGTTAAGATCCTAATAAAGGAAAACGTTGTCCTTGTCTCAGGCTGTTGTGTTAATAATGGAAAATCTGACTGTGGTAAGGAATCTTGTTCAGAGTGTAAGCTGTCAGACTCTAAAAGAGCTTTTTGTGTGAGTTTCAAACTCTGAACAGAAAAATGGATTGTGTAGCATATGTGTTTGAGATTGATGCTCCAATTAAAGCTTGTACGCGTAGGGCTTGTGAATCCAGAGTGTTTAATTTGTTTCTCTACCTTGTCTCAAGATCATGCATTTGGAAAACATTTTTTGTGGTAACGATGGTCCTTTGGCTGTGGAGAACCTCATCTCAAGTTGTCATGTTCTTGAAGATCTTACAGTGGTTAGGTCTATTGATCGTTATTGTGACATTTATAACAGCAAGACATTGTTGTCTTTTAAACTTGAAATCGTACCAGCTTGTTGTGCCAAGATCCTTCGATAGTGGGGAAGCTCGTCTCGGGCTGTCATGTTCTTGAAAACGTACAAGTTTGTTGTGTCATGAATCTTGATGACAATGTGGTGGTTCTGCGTGTCAGGTCTCAGACTCTGAAAGAGCTCTTAGTGTAAGAGAAGAATGGCGAAGTGTTTTAAAGCCTCTAGAAGAAGCAGAGTATTTCAGCTTAAAAGGGTTAAAGTCGGAGGGTTGGGTTGAAGTAGAGTCTCTCAGAGACACTAATGAGATTGGTAACACGTGTGGTCACGTGTGAGACTTTTAAAACCCTAAACGCCTCTGTTTTCTATTCTGCATATAAAAAAGAGCAGCCTCCATCGTTGTGGTTATGCTTGTTCTCATGAATCTGTTTGCGCCTATGAACATCGTTTTTCTTTCGTTTTTATTTGTAGGACTTTGGTAGCTGAACTTAGCTATGTGCCTCGTGTCTATTTTTGAATCTTTTGTGTGTTTTTTTTTTGCTAAAGGACAAAACTAGTGAGGTATTTGTAGAATTGATTCAGCAGTTCTCAAGAAACTCATTCTAAGTTTTAAAGGTTCTGATACTACGTTTTAGAAAACCAGATTAGTGAGTATATTGTCGTAGTCTAGTGGTCACATGTTGGGTTGTAATTTTTTTTTTTTGGATAAACCCTATCGGCTGATCCGGTCAGTTCTGGTAGAAACGCATTGAAGTCCTTCAGAGTGTATTACTCCCCGAAAGGCCACCACACTGCTTGTCCCGAGTTTGGAATGTTTTCCGACTAATGCCAGAGGTAACCAGATCGCCTGTTAATGGACTACCAGGTAAACTGCTTGGGCTTTTTGGCTCAAGCCCAGACTTTCCATACAAATGTGTTTTTTGTTTCCAGCGTGGATCGAACCTGAATTAGTTCCTTCAAACCTTTCCCCAATTCTCAACTACCACCTTACCACAACTGTGTGGGCAATGTTGAGTTGTAATTGATATCATATCTCGGGTTTGAAACCCAAACTTTGCATTTCTTTATCAAAACAAAATGAAAAAGAAGACCAGATTAGTGTGTATAATTTTAAATTAGATACATACAAGCGAGCTTTACTTCTTTTCTTAATACTTATTAGTTGTTACGTTGAATCTTCACCAATGGAGAAATTGAATTATGACGAGTATTAATCTGGGTCATGGGTTCGCGTTTGTGTTTGTGTTTTATGTATGATACTTCAAAAGATAATGGAACATAGGCCTAATTCTTATTCCTTTTTCTCGGGTGTCAATGCGGGCTTTAAACTAGTAGGCCGCGCATAAACCGCTCCGTCATGGAATGATCGGTTATGCATATATATAATCTCAAAAAAGCATTACTGATTAGCCCATTATGAGACAAAATATCATAAAACTGATAGAATTATGTAATAAGTCCTATGAAATTGTGATAAATAAATAAGCCCAGCCATATATGTATAAACTAGTTAAAAACTTAAGTGTATCTTCATTTAGCTGGGATTGGTGGTAATTCTTTGATTAAAGTGAAAAGTTTATCCAATTTCTATATCAAGTTTGTTTCTTTAAATGATTCGAGAATTTTAGCAGTATATGAATTATGTATTTTATCGTTTTTATGTGTTTAAGGTTGTTTTTGTTGAATTTTATTTTTATTTTTATATGCATAAGTTAATCCGCAGACATACTGCAAAACTCGAGATCACAAAGTAGGGCGGGTTAGGGTTATCATATTTAAAAACTACGGGACCGGCACAACCCGCACAAAAAATCGGGTGCACAGCAGAGCATGCTAAGTGGGGCAGGTTACCCCTCATTGACACCCAACAAGGGTTTCGAAACAACAATAGTGATAAAGTTATCAATATCAAATGGCGGATGACCTATATATGTAGGATCTTTGGGAGAAAAAGCTTAGTGAAATAAATTATCCAATTGGAAGCATGGTTTGTTTCATACTATGGTTTGTTTTCGATGTAGGATTTTCATTATTTTGTTTGGCCAACAGTATTATACAAAGCTCACATAACATAACTTAAACTTGTAACAAATTTCTATATCAAGTTTGTTTCTTTAAATGATTTATATTTTTGGCGGAAAAATTACGGATTTACGTTTTTGGCGGGAAAAATTACAGATTCACGTTTTGGCGGGAAAATTGTGAACTTTTTTGGAGGAAAAATTGGGGATTTACGTTTTTTGGCGGAAAAATTATGTATTCACCTTTTTGGCAGGAAAATTAAGGATTATATTCAATCGGTTTAGAAGTTTTGGTTAGACTCAAATTGATACTCCCTCCGTTTTCGAATAGTTGTGTTTTAACTATATGTACACAAATTAAGAAATTATTAATGTTGTTAGTTTTTCAATATAAAAATATCATTAATTATCTATCTAAACATAATTTAACCAATAGTAAATCAAGTTGCATAATAAAAGTAAATATAAAAAATAAAAAAGTAATAAATTTTGCATCGAAAACTGAAAACGACAACTAATTAAAAACAAAAAAAATTCTCTAAAACGACAACTATTCGAAAACGGAGGGAGTATTAGTTTAGAGATTTGAATTGATTTGATTTAATTTAACAAAAATTGATAGGTTAATTGGGTAAACCATTAACCCATTACAACTCAACTCATTTCATCTATCAACTCATTTGACTCAATAACTCATTTAATCAATCAACTCATTTGAGTCTAAAGTTTCAACTCATTAGAGTTTATGGGTTGAGTTGACCCATGAATCTTGACTCATTTTGACACCCCTAAGGTGAACAAAATAACGAAATAAAAAAAAATCAAACCGAACCGAATCAAAATAAATGGTTTGGTTATGGTTTAGCATAAAAATCCGTGTGGTTGTAATTTTTATTAAATTTTCGGTTTAAGTTTGGTTTGGTTTGGTTAAAACCGTAAAATTGAAGAGGACGAAAAATGCCAATAGAATTTTCCCAAGATATTTATTTGTGAAAATCCGCTCATATATTCCCAAGATATTTGTTCCACCATATGTCGTCGATTCATTTTCCTCCTTAATTGTCACTTAACATTTGCTCAACCCTGAAGCAAGATCTCTGGCGATTATCTGCCCTCAGACCAAATCGACGGTAAGTTTTTCACTCCCTTCCTCGAATGTACGTTTACAGTGATTAAACCCTAGATTTTGGGATATAAAAATTGAGAAACTCTCAATGCATTGGATCTGATTTTGGATTTTGATGTTGTTGTTGTTTATGATTTAGTGATGGGGCGCGATAGAATAAGCGAATTGCCGGATGGTTTGCTAAATCATATACTCATGTACCTTCACATAGAAGAATCTATTAGGACAAGCGTTTTATCTAGCAGATGGAGAGACATCTGGCTTAAGGTACCTGGGCTTGACCTAAATTTATTTGACTTCCCTGCTCATGGAGTATTATTTGGGAGCTTGATGGACAAGTTTCTTGAGGTTAACAGCGGACGCCTACAAAAGTTCAAGTTAAAGTATGAAAATGAACCATATTATTATTATTATCTAAGCGACAGATTTGTGCCGTGGATCGCTACAGTTGTTGATCGCGGTATTCAGCATCTAGATGTTACGACCACGAATAATGCTCCAATGACCATTGATTTTATGCCTTCCAACATTTTCAAGAGCAAGACGTTGGTGTCTTTAAAACTCGTAAATGTAGGGCTTGACAATCCAAAGTTTGTTGTGTCTTTACCTTGTCTCAAGATCATGCATCTTGAAGACATTTTTTATAGTCCTTTGATTGTGGAGAAGCTCCTCTCAAGCTGTCCTGTTCTTGAAGATCTTACCATTGTAAGAAACCATGAAGATTTTTTCAACTTTCTGCTTGTGAGGTCTCAAACTTTGAAGACCTTCCGTTTAACATTTGATTGGGAAATGGGTAGTACAGATTTTTCGGTCGAGATTGATGCTCCAGGACTTAAGTACATGAGCTTTAGAGATAGTCAATCTGATAGAATCGTTGTAAAGAATTTGAGCTCCTTGGTCAAGATAGACCTTGATACTGAATTTAATCTCAAGTTTGGCCTCGGCAGTCCTTTGGAACCGGAGGACTTGACCAAGAGAGATATTATCCGAGATTTTCTTACCGGTATTTCAAGTGTAAAACATATGATCATCTCCCATCCTACTCTGGAGGTATCTATATATTTGAAGTCTCTAATGCATTGTATTTTAACATTAGTAAAATGTACTTTAATTTCTCACATGTATGATTTTCATTATTCTTGCAGGTGCTTTATCGATATTCCAAACTCGGACCGCTTCCAAAATTCCATAACTTATATCATTTGCGGGCTGCGTTCTCCAGCTTATTGTTACCACTATTGTCCGACTTCCTTGAAATCTGCCCAAATCTTAAAAACCTCATCTTGGTAAGAATGTGTTTGAATATGTGATTTGCCTACAATTTAGAACATTGATGAAATATAGCGTAAACTCAGCTTGTCTGTTTCCAGGACTATTCTGTTTCAGCGGAGCCAGAGCAAATCGACTTTACAAATGTGCCTCAGTGTTTAATATTGACGTTGGAATATGTTGAGATTAAAGAACTTACTATGAGGGAGGAAACTGGGATTAAATTGGTGAACTACTTTCTTGAGAATTCAGCAGTCCTAAAGAAACTGACTCTAAGTTTCATAGATTCTCCCATGACCAACCAAGAGTCAGAGATCTACATGCAGCTTCTTACCTCCACAAAACGATCTCGTGGGTGTCAAGTTTTGATCTTATAATATGCTTAAAGGTCAAATTATTCAACTTTTCTTGCTTTAATCTCGGTTTATCTATTCTTATGAAAGTTGCATTTATAGACAAGGTGTTTTACTATTTTAGGTTTAACTTGGGAATTAAAATCTCGGGTGATAATATTGTCTTTTTGATCATTTTTCTTTTTGGATTCTTCAATTATGGAATATTCATATGGTTAAAAGCCAATTAATATATGCATTTGATTGTTTTGGATAGTCATCGAACTTCTTTGCTGAATCGGTTCAGTGCTATATTTTCTAACATGGACAAGTGTGTCGTTGAAGTAGAAAATAAGAATTTATAACATCCATAATGACTAGGCCTGGGCGTTCGGATATTCGGATCGGATTCGGGTCGGGTTTTTTGGGTTCGGGTTTTTCGGGTATAAAAAACTAAAACCCGTTCGGGTATTTTAAAACTTCGGGTTCGGGTCGGGTTCAGATCGGATATTTCGGGTTCGGATTCGGGTTTACCCGAAGTATCCAAATATTAAAAATTTTGTATCTGACTCTTTGCAAAGTATTGAAAAATACTCAAAAATCTATAAAACCCAAGTATTTTTTTAACCGAATCTAGCCAAAAGTAACTAAAACACCCAAAAATTCTTAACATCCAAATAATTTAGGCACTTAAATTTTTACAAGTATAAATATTACTAATATATTATAACTATGTACTTATATTTCGGGTATGTTGAGGTACTTGTTCGGGTTAGGGTTCGGGTTTTGATTTTCGGGTTGTGAAGTTTAGAACCCGTTCGGGTATTTTAAAACTTCGGATTTGGATTCGGATCGGGTTTTTCGGGTCGGGTTCGGTTCGATTCTTCGGGTTCGGGTAATATGCCCAGGCCTAATAATGACTATTGTTTAAAGATAAATAAGAATTCTTCTCACGGTTATTTACTTTGCGGATTAAGTTTTCAAATCATTTGACTCTTTAAGCCGGATTTGATAAGAGTTTGAATCTGGGTTATTACACGGTAGAAGCAGTATTACAAACTTGAACTTTTAAACTATGTTTAAAATTTATGATTAAGTTATTGAAAAAATGGTGATGTATGTTTCTTTTCAGAAGTAAGAACAGACCAAAAAAAAAAAACACTTTCAACTATTGACATGAAGTTTCCAACTTAAAAAATGGGAAAAAGCCCGAAAAATACTTCATCTATTTTTTATTTGGACGTTTAATACCTAAATTTTTTTTATTGGAAGAAAAATACCTCATATAATTATATTCGGTCGAAAAATATCTTATCTTTAAATTGTTAGTAGATTCAAACCTCTGATTTTACAGTCTTTAACGGACGTTACAGTATCAGTAAACGACGTTAAATTATAACGAAAAAATAGCCGAAAAATACTTCATCTGTTTATTTCTAGACTTTTAATACCTCAATTTTTTGGTTGGAATAAAAATACCTCATTTAAATATTTTTGTCTAAAAATACCTTATTTTTGAATTGTTAGTAGATTCAAATCCCGTGACTAAACAGCCAATTACGGGTCGTTATAGGGATCTAGTAAACTGCGTTAAATTTTTGACTTCCCAGGTAATAATAAATATATACAATAGTGTATACGAACTTTAACAAATATATTGCTTAATCTGGTGGTAACACGTATGTTATTTAACTTGCATAGAACTTTTTTTGATGTTCTATTTTCTTTAATGAATGTCATACAAATTTAAATACATCATTTTCTTCACTCCTACAAATTTAAATTTAAATACAATTAACACATGAGAGATTGAGACAAAGATGACGACGACGATGGATTTGTCATTTTTGTGGTCGTGGAGTAGCTTAGTTGCGGAAGTGGAGAAGAATTTAGGTAAAAGTGGAGATAACACTTGTTACCACTAGACCACACCAATATATTTGTAAAATTTTGAATAAAAATTTTATATATTTATTTATATACACATGGTTAAATGATTTTGTAATATCCGTTAACGATTGTTAAGTCGCAGACTTGAATCCACCAATGATTCAAAATGAAGTATTTTTAGCCAAAGACATTTTAAATGAGGTATTTTTTTTCTAACCAAAAAATTGGGGTATTAAAATTCCAAAAGTAAATAGATTGAGTATTTTTCGGCTATTTTTCTGTTATAATTTAACATCGTTTACTTATACCGTAACGTCCGTTAACGACCGTTAAATCAGAGGTTTGAATCTACCAACAATTTCAAGACAAGGTATTTTTCGACCGAATATAATTAACTGAGGTATTTTTCTTCCAACAAAAAAAGTTAGGTATTAAACGTCCAAATAAAAAATAAATGAGGTATTTTTCGGGTTTTTTTCCCATAAAAAATTCTTTATTATATGAAACAGAAGTCAATCGGCAATTCTCAGAGTGACACGTGTTATCTACAATTTTTAAAAAATAAAATCTTTTTTTTTTCCGGTAAAATTAAAAAAACATTATTTTAGTTTTTTTCCACACTTTTATCTATCGAAAACTGGTTTTTTCTAAACTACAAAATTTTTTAAATGAAACCACGATCCCACTTTTCTTTCTTTTCAACCATAATCAAATGAACTTCCCACTTTCATACATCATAATTTCTTATTTTTTAATACTTTATATTAACAAAAATTACTAAAATTTTCACAATAACATTTAGCAGGGGCATAATACTAGTTAGTTATATATCGTAAAAGATTCTAACTTTTCCTTCACCGAGAGTTTCTTTAAGATTGTGACGTTACTCCTTGCTTTTAATCTTAAGGAGCAGGGGAATATTGCAGAGACTTTGGAAGAGATTATTCCAAAGTTTATGAGAGGCAATAGCATAATTCACGTCACATATATGGAGAAACTAGAACCGATTTCTCAAACTTTTGGGACGAAGGAGACACGGATGATAATATTGGAGAATCTCGCCGGCAAAAAGCTAAGTGATTTTGTGGAAGAAGAGTACAGAGTCAATATATATCATAAGGACTTTGGTACGGAAGTTTTGGTACCATTTTGTCTATATTTTAGAATTACATATTTACACATCGGGTTTAAAGCTGCGGTTAGTAAAAAGAAAGTTCAGCCAAGTGATGCTGCATTCAAATCGTGTCAAGGAAAAGCAAATATGAAGTTGGATAATCACGGATCTGATGATCGGTTAGCGAGTAAGTCTATTTTTCAGAAAGCATCGTCAAATTCCCTTCTAATGTATTTTTCTCAGTATATGGCGTATACATTAATTTGCGTATGTAATAATTTGTGTTACATTAATTTTGTATAACATCTCTGTAATTACACTTTCAAATTAATGAAAAGGCTTTTAGCTGGAAAAAAAAAAAAGATTCTAACTTTGGACTCAAAGAAAAAGAAGATATATTCAACTATTGATTGAATAAGCATAGGCTCGATTGTCATTCTCTTCTTCCCAATTGGCTTTGGCTCATGGTTTTTTTTTTTATTTTTATAAAATGACTTTGGCTCATGGTTGTTTATACTATTTCAATTTTTGGCCGACATTATTATTTTACAGGTTTGCGTAATGTTTACAGTAAACCTCAAGTAACTTGGCTTGGTCCGGCTAGGTTTATGTTTTTTTTTATGTGGCACTTTTGGCCCAAACCCGAAATAAAATAAAAATCCTAGTAGGATTTCTGGAAACCGATCGATTTAACGATCATCTCTCTAATTATCAGTTATCAATTGGCGGAATCTCCAGCGATAATCTACCGTCATATCAAATCTACGGAGACGGTTAGTCTTTCATTTCTCCTTGGATTACGTAAGAAATTTTGACCGACTTTGAACCCTAGAATTTGGGATAAAAATTTGAGAAACTCATCGCCTTAGGAATCAATTTTGATATTGATGTTGTTCCTCATACTCTAGGGATGGAGGAATACGATTATATCAGCGAATTGCCGGATTCTTTACTAACTCAGATTCTCTTAAACCTTCAGACCGAAGATTCTGTTAAGACAAGCGTTTTATCGACCAGATGTTCCTGGACTTAAATTACGCACCAGTGAATTCCCCAATCCTTGTGAAGAAGGCTTCGCAAGGTTTATGGACAGATTTATGGAGTTTAACTGCCAGTCACACTTGGAAAAGTTCGAGATAACTTATTTCGAATGCAATGGCTATCGAGATCGATTCATGGACCTGATCGGTACAGTGGTTGATCGTGGAATTCAACACTTGGATGTTTTAATGTATACTTGCAACAGAAATGATTTCATACGCCAGAACATTTACAAGAGCAAGACATTGGTCTCTTTGAACCTTGTAAATATAGAGTTAAAGAAACCAGAGTTTGTTGTTTCTCTACCTTGTCTCAAGATCATGCGTCTATGCAACGTTTGTTACGGTGAGGATGGTCCTATTGTTGTGGAGAAGCTCATCTCAGGATGTCCTGTTCTTGAAGATCTTCAACTGCTTAGGCCTTTTGGTATTTTGAATCAAAAAGTTCTGCTGTTTCTGCGTATAAGGTCTCAGACACTGAAAAGCCTTCAAGTGTCTTTTACACCTTTTATCAATACGAGGGGTACAGATTTTTCAGTTGAGATTGATACTCCACAACTCAAGTATATGACTGTTGAACAGTGTCACTCGGATAGCATTATGGTAAAGAAACTTAGTTCCTTGTTCAGGATCGACATTGGTTCCAAATTGCATCCTTTGAGACATTTTGATTTTAATATTTTCCGTGATTTTTTAACCGGGATATCTAGTGTAAGACATATGATCATCTGGGAGAGGACTTTAAAGGTATAAAATATATATACTCTCTGATCTGATGCATATATATAAAGAGTTAGTGTAGTAATTCTCTATGAAAAAATTCTCACATGTATCCTTTTCATTCTTCTTGCAGGTTCTTTATCGTTATTCCAAACGGGGACCGATTCCCCGATTCCATAACTTATATCATTTGCAGGCGTTTTTCTCCAACTCATCGTTACAACTATTGCCAACCTTTCTTGAGAGCTGCCCAAATCTAAAAAATCTCATCTTGGTAAGAATTTTCTTGGATCTGGGATTTGGCTATAGAACATTGTTGAAACATATTGTAAACTCATCTTGTTCTTTTTTCTCGCAGGAGCTTCCTTTTAAGCGAGAGAATATCGACTTTCAAAAAGTGCCTCAGTGTTTGATATCGACTCTCGAGTATGTTCAGATTAAACAAGTGATGTTGAAGGGGAAACGTGGGATTAAACTAGCGAATTACTTTCTTGAGAATTCAGCAGTCTTAAAGAAACTGACTCTAAGTTTCATATATTATTCTACGAATAAGCAAGAAGACCATGAGAGCTACACGAAGCTTCTTACATCCACAAGGCTTTCTCCCACATGTCAAGTTATCATTGACTGACGTGAAGCGGATGATGCTGGTGAGCACATGAGCGTTGTTTCATTGAACCTTAGTGTAGGAAGTATCTGTAAACAAATGGTCATTTTTAGTAGGTCATTCTTGTTTGAATTCCTTAGCCACAAATGGTCATTAAAGGTCAAGACTATGTAACTTTTCTTGCTTTGATTTCAATCTCACTTTCATTTATCTTTTCTTTCTTATATACTAAAAGTAGCAAAGGAATGAGAGAAATATGTCGTCATGGTATTTGTTGTATCTTTTTTTTTTTTTTTTTTTGTGTGCACCCCAAGTATATTTATTTCTCAACAATTATTGTTCTGTCCGTACAAACTAAAACAATGCTTAACTAGAGAATCAGCCACAACATTAGTTGACCGAGGGATAAAACGACAAATAAACGAAGAAAAGCGATTAATACTGAGAAAGATATCAGAGATGATCCCATGAACTTCCAGCAGAACCGATCGGATATTTATAGCCCCGACCAATTTTTGACAGTCAGATTCGAGCAAGAAGCAATTAACTCCGATCCTGCATTGACCGCATTCATACAGCAGCTCTACATTGGCTCAATTGTCATTCTCTTCTTCCCAATTGGCTTTGGCTCATGGTTGTTTATACTACTTCATTTTTTGGCCGACATTATTATTTTACAGGTTTGAATAAGGTTTACCGTAAACCTCAAGTAACTTGGTTTGGTCCTGCTAGGTTTATGAAATTATTTTTTATGTGGCTCTTTGGGCCCAAACCCGAAAATAAAATAAATACCCTAGTAGGAGGATTTCTCGAACCCGATCTCTCTAATTATCAGTGATCAATTGGCGGAATCTCCGGCGATAATCTTCCCTCATATCATATCTACGGAGAAGGTTAGTTCTTCATTTCTCCTTGGATTACGTAAGAATTTTTGACCGACTGCGAACCCTAAAATTTGGGATAAAAATTGAGAAACTCATCGCCTAAGGAATCAATTTTGATATTTATGTTGTTGCTCATGCTCTAGGGATGGAGGAGTGCGATTTTATCAGCGAATTGCCGGATTCTTTGCTAACTCAGATTCTCTTAAACCTTACCACCAAAGATTCTGTTAAGACAAGCGTTTTATCGAAGAGATGGAGAAATCTTTGGTTAAATGTTCCTGGACTTGAATTATGCTCCCTTGACTTCCCCTATCCTTATGACAAAGGCTTCGCAGGGTTTATGGGCAGATTTATGGAGTTTAACTGCGGCTCACACCTGCAAAAGTTCAAGATAATGTATTTCGAATGCAATGGTTATCGAGATCGATTCATGGACCTGATCGGTACAGTGGTTGATCGTGGAATTCAACACTTTGAAGTTTTTATGAATACTTCCAAAAGAGATGATTTCTTACGTCAGAACATTTACAAGAGCAAGACATTGGTCTTTTTGAAGCTTTATAAGGTAGAGTTAAAGAATCCAGAGTCTGGTGTTTTTCTACCTTGTCTCAAGATCATGCATCTGTGCAAAGTTTGTGATGGTGAGGATGGTCCTTTGGTTGTGGAGAAGCTCATCTCAGGATGTCCTGTTCTTGAAGATCTTAAGTTGGTTATGCCTTTTGATATTTTGACTCAAAAAGTTCTACGTGTGAGCTCTCAGACTCTGAAAAGTCTTCGTTTAAATTTTGGCAATTGTGGTGAAGATTTTTCAGTTCAGATTGATGCTCCAAGACTCAAGTATATGGGATGTTATGAGTGTCTATTTGATAGTATTAAGGTAAAGAACCTAAGTTCTTTGTTTACTCTCGACATTAATACCAAATATAATGTTGATTATGGCAGTCTTCTGGCACCAGAGTATTTAAGGAATAGAGATATTATTAGTGATTTTTTAACTGGGATATCGAGTGTAAGACATATGATCATCGGTTACTCGACTTTAAAGGTATAAGTATATATACTCTGTGATGCGGATATAATTTAGTTCGCTATGAAATAATTCTCACATGTATCCTTTTCATTCTTCTTGTAGGTGCTTTATTGTTACTCCAAACTGGGATCTATTCTCCAATTCCATAACTTATATTATTTGCAGGCTTCGTTCTCCAGCTCCTCGTTACAACTATTGCCAACCTTTCTAGAGAGCTGCCCAAATCTGAAAAACCTCATCTTGGTAAGAATATTGGCTAAAGAACATAGTTGAAACATATTGTGATATGAGTAGCTTATACAAACTGATAATTCATTAGATGATAAGACGAGAATTACAAGGACTCGAGGAATTTGATAATGGAGCTCCTCCCACTCCCCCTAAGATTCCTCACCAAATACTCGATAAACTCTCCCCAAATCTCTCTGACATTGTATATAGACATAGACCAAACCAAGAATGCTAAACCAAAGCTAAAACATGGTTTACCCTCATAATAACTTGGTTAAGCTGAAACTCAAGTAGATATTATTCATGCTATTAACTGCTTCTATCATATTGTAAACTCAGCTTGTTCTTTTTCTCGCAGGAGTTTCCTATTAAACAAGAGAATATCGACTTTCAAAAAGTGCCTCAGTGTTTGATATCGACTCTCGAGTATATTAAGATTCAAGAACTGATATTGAAGGAGAAAAGTGGGATTAAACTAGTGAATTACTTTCTTGAGAATTCAGCAGTCTTAAAGAAACTGACTCTAAGTTTCAAATATTATTCTATGAAGAAGCAAGACCTTGAGAGCTACAAGAAGCTTCTTACATCCACAAAGCTTTCTCCCACATGTCAAGTTATCATTGATTGACGTGCAGTTGATGATGCTGGTGAGCACATGAGCGTTGTTTCATTGAACATTTTACAATATTTCTTGCTTTGATTTCATTCTCACTTTCATGGAGGACACTGAAGATGTTGGTGAGCACATGACCGTTGTTTCATTGAACCTTAATTAACCAAAAAAAATCGCAGTTAGAGAGTAAGGTTTAGTAGGTTATCCCATCCTTTTTTTTATGAAAAATCTTTATAAATAACAATTGAATGATTGTATACATAAAATATTCCATCAAACCAGAGAAAAAAAAAACCGAAAAAAAGTATATTAAGAAGATAAGAAATGGGTAAAAGTGTAAGACTTGTTAGTTTTAGGTTAAATTAATTAAATAAAATAAAAAATTTCCCCCAAAAATCCCTATAGAATGGGTTTTTTGTTCAATAATTGGTAGAAAGTAAAAAAAAAATCTATAAAAACCATTTGTGTAAAATCTTGAATGTGTAAAATCAAATGGTTTTTTGAGAACTACAGTATTGTAAACTCTACAAAGAATCAAGGCCTTTTCTCAAAATTGTTCCGACAACGAAGACTCCGGAGAATCAAATCGACGGTGAGTTCCTTCTCCTCAGATTCCTTTATTGCTTGTTACGTTTTATATAAATCTGACTCTTAAACCCTAGAAACTGGGACGAGTTTGAGGAATTCAACGCCTTTGATTTTAATAAAGACCATTTGATTTTAGGGTTTGGAAACTTTTAGGGTTTTGTGATGGGGAACGATAGAATCAGCGGACTTCCGGATTATTTGTTAACTAAGATACTCTTGGACCTTCCGACCAAAGATTCGATCAAGACAGGTGTTTTATCGACTCGATGGAGAAACCTTTGGTTATGTGTTCCTGGACTTGACCTAAAGGTCAGTGATTATCTCCCTCTTCATCAAGAAGTCTTGACGAGCTTCATCGAAACATTTATGGAGTTTAACCTCGGGTCACATCTGCAAAAGTTCAAGATAAAGAATGATCACTTCAAATACAATGTGAGTAGCGATTGGATCGCCACAGCGGTTGATCGCGGGGTTCGAGTTCTTGATGTTGAGGCTAAGAATGTTCTGTTTGTCATTGATACCATGCCTTTGAACATGTTCCAGAGCAAAACATTGGTGTCTTTAAGGCTTGCAAATGTAGAGCTTGAAAATCAAGATATTGTTGTTTCTCTACCTTGTCTCAAGATCATGCATCTAGATAACATTTGTTACGGTGAGGATGGTCCTTTGATTGCGGAGAAGCTCATCTCTGGATGTTCTGTTCTTGAAGATCTTACCGTTGTAAGGATTTACTATGAGGATCTAGAAACTATGCCAGTTTTGCGTGTGAAATCTCAGACTCTGAAGATCTTCCATTATATGTTTAAATGGGGAATGCCTACTACCTATTTTTCGGTTGAGATTGATGCTCCGGAACTTAAGTACATGAGTTTTAGAGATAGTCAATCTGATAAAATCTTGGTTAAGAATCTGAGTTCCTTGTTCAAGATAGATCTTGACACTGAATTTTAATGTCGAATTTGGCGGCAGTCCTTTGGAGTCGGAGGATTTAAGGAAGAGAGATGTTATCCGCGGTTTTCTCACAGGTATTTCGAGTGTGAGACATATGATCATCTCTCAGCCTACTTCGGAGGTATATTTATTTTTATATATATAATATGTGAATATCTAACTGTGTAATTCTCTATGAACAGATTTTCACCTCTATCAATTTTATTCTTCTTGCAGGTGCTTTATCATTACTCGAAACTCGAACCGATTCCCAGATTCCATAACCTATCTCATTTGCAGGCTGCATTCTCTAGCTCCTCGTTACAACTGCTGCCAGACTTTCTTGACAGCTGCCCAAATTTGAAAAACCTCATCTTGGTAAAAATCTTTTTTGAATATGTGGCTAAAGATTGTTGAAATTTATTGTAACATCAGCTTGTTTTATTTCGCAGAATTATTCGGTTATAGAGGAGCCAGAGAAAATCGACTTTACAACCGTGCCTCGGTGTTTAATATCGACGTTGAATATGTTGAGATTAAGAAACTAAAAATGAAAGTTGAAACTGGGATTAAACTAGTAAATTACTTTCTTGAGAATTCAGCAGTACTCAAGAAACTCAATCTGAGTTTTACGGATTCTCCTATGGCCAACGAAGAGTCAGAGAGCTACAAGAAGCTTTTTACATCTACGAAGCTTTCTCCTACATGTCAAGTTATCATTGATTGACATGCAGCTGATGATGCTTGTTAGCATATGAGTGTAAGAATTGCTCATCTTATAGACATGGTTTATTAGGTTTGCTCATCTTAGTTCTATTTGGATTGATCTTATACTCTTATATGCTTTAAAGGTCAAGATTATAAAACTTTTGGTGCTTTTTGAAATGCTTCAGTTTGTGATGTTTTTTAACGTTTGAGAATACTACAGATTTTTTCCGTTGGGATTGATGCTCCATGACTCGAGTATATGAGTTTCAAAGATGATTAACCTGATGTGATTGTGATAACTGATAAGGAATCTGAGTTCCTTGGTCAAAATATAAACCTTGATACTGACTTTAATGTTACGTTTGGCAGCAGTTTGGAATAGGATGATTTAGGCAAGAAACATATTATCCGTTAACTTTTTTAACCAGTATATAAAACATGATCATCTCTCAGCCTACTCTCAATGTAAATATGTATATACATGCATATATAATTTAACGTATTTTAATTCTCTATGAAAATTTCTCACATGTTATTACTTTCATTTTTTTTGTTCTTTTGTTTGCTAATTGATTAGAAGTAAAATAAAAAGAAAAACAAGTACAGGATATAACTTTTGGATCATATAGAGTTTAAAAGTAGGAGGAGAGACCTGAGGTAGAGAGATAGTGATGATTGACCTGAGGTCTCTAATGATTGTTACCGCGACCACCATGACTTCGTTTGCCACGACCTACAACCGTCCACATATTCTTTAACTTTTGTGCAGCTTTCACGAGCCTTTCCCTTAAGATCTGTTGTGCCGTACATTCTAGATCAAGATCCAGCAAACCAAATTTGTTGTCTCCCTATGTTTCTCCAGATTCTCCTTTATGTGAGTGTATTTTGTTTGAAAATTAGCATTATAGACCAAATGAGGAAGCAAGGGAGAAGTAACAGACTAACAGTGGAGGCAGAACCAAGTTTAATCTCTGAAATGGTTGGATTAGATGAAGGATGAATGGCAACCACATGGTGTGTGATCTGAGGAAAATACAGAAGCAACAATCTTCGATGGAACAACATTGGTTGAATCATTCTTCTTGCATGAGCTTTATCTTATTCCAAACTGGGACTGATTCCCAAATTTCACAAAATGTATTAGTTGCAGGCAGCAGGCTGCATTCTCCAGCTTGTTTTTTCCGTGGGAATTTTCATCATAGTCGGTTTGGATTCTTTAAACCATCTTATATGCTTTAAGTTAAGGTCAAAATTTTACAATCTTTTTTTTTTTTTGTTTTCATTTAAATCTCAGTTTCATGGAGGACATATTGATGATCTCTGCATTACCTTATGGTCTTTTATGATTAGATATGCTTATTGACAAGTATGATCACTTGAATCACTATATTTGGATAATGTTTCATATGATTAATGGGTTGCATGCCTTGTTATAAGAAGAAAATAAGAATTCACATTTTTTTTTGGTATCAAAAATATAAGAATTCACATTCACAGTGATATAGATGTTCAAAACATATGTATATTTATAGCCATTGATCTATTTCTTCTGTTTCCAATCGACTTCACCTAATCCCTCCAAGAGATCCACAACCAGAAGAAGATGAAAGATTTCTTCTATTTGCCCTAATTTTCTCTTATATGTTTAGTAATTAGCTAATTCACGATGATGAAGAGGAAGATCTAGCCATCTTAGCTGCTGGTGTTTGAGACGACTGTTGGTTTTGGATGACTCTCATTGGCGGTGATCGAGCTCTTAGGCGGCACAGGAGGATGGTCAGTCGGGAAAAAAAAATTATTTATCGAATGAAATCTTCACATTAAGACAAAGAACAAAAATGTCACTGTTTTTGTTGATGTCAATGGACTGATTGATTTTATTTCCATGTTTTATCTTTTTGGTCATGGGACCAAAGTATAGGATATGCCTCGTGTAACTCATAAATTTTTTCATTTTTATGAAATATTTATATTCTTAGTAAAAAAAGAACAAAAGAAATCTTTATCGAATGAAATCTTCATATTAGAAAAAAAGTACAAAATAATCTTTATGTAATGAAATCTCCACATTAAAACCAAAAAAAAAAAATATATGTATGCAATGAAATCTTCACATTAAAACAAGAAAAAAAATTTATATGGAATGAAATCTTCATATTAAAAAAAAAAAAAAAACAGATTATGGAATGAAATCTTCATATTAGAACAAAAAAAATCAGTATGCAATGAAATCTTAACATTAAAACCAAAAAAAAAAACATTTGTCAGTCGGCAATGCTTTGAAACCTTCATCTCTATAGCTGAACACGTGTCCCAGCCCTAACATCAACTAATTCTCACGTTTTGATAACTTTCATTAACACGTGTTTGTAGTATTTTGCCCGACAACTACAAATACTACATGCAAACATCCCGAACCCGATCGATCATTTGACAATCATCTCTCTATATCAGTTATCAGTTGGCGATAATATTCTGTCAAATCAAATCGACCGTGACGGTAAGTTTTTCACTTGGAGATATCTTCGATTGTACGTTACGTAAGAAGTTTTTATCCAAATGTTTTTTGTTCATGTTTATATGAAATTTTGATAGAAATTGAAAGAAGATTGAGAAACTCATCGCCCTAGAAATAGATTTTGATGTTGTTGTTGTTGTTCATGCTCTAGGGATGGATTGCGATTATATCAGCGAATTGCCGGATTCTTTGCTAACACAAATACTCTTAAACCTTCGGACCGAAGATTCTGTTAAGACAAGCGTTTTATCCAAGAGATGGAGAAATCTTTGGTTAAACGTTCCTGGACTTGAATTATGCTCCCTTGCCTTCCCCAATCCATACGAAGAAGGCTTCAAAAGGTTTATGGACAGATTTATGGAGTTTAACTGCGGGTCACACCTGCAAAAGTTCAAGATACGGTACACTGGCAAACAAGATCAACTCATGGAGTTGATCTGTACAGTTGTTGATCGTGGAATTCAACATTTGGATGTTTGTTATTGTTCTTCTGTCAAAAGATATGGTTTCTTGCGTGAGAACATTTACAAGAGCAAGACATTGGTCTTTTTGAACCTTTTCAATGTAGAGTTAAAGAATCCAAAGTTTGTTGTTTCTCTACCTTATCTCAAGATCATGCGTCTAGGCAGAGTTTGTCGCGGTGAGGATGGTCCTTTGGTTGTGGAGAAGCTCATCTCAGGATGTCCTGTTCTTGAAGATCTTAAGCTGATTAGGCCTTTTGATACTTTGACTCACAAAGTTTTGCTGTTTCTGCGTGTGAGCTCTCAGACTCTGAAAAACCTTGGTTTATATTTTGCGACATATAAGGGTGATACAGATTTTTCAGTTGAGATTGATGCTCCACGACTCAAGTATATGACTGTTAAAGACATTCAATCTGATAACATTGTGGTAAAGAACCTGAGCTCCTTGTTCATGATCAACATTCGTACCAAATATATTCCATCGAGACCTAAGGACTTTAAAAAATTTTGTGATTTTTTTACCGGCATATCTAGTGTAAGACATATGATAATCGACCTGCCTATTCTAGAGGTATATATTATATACTCTCTGATGCATATCTAATGTATTAATTCTCTATGACAATTATCTGACATATCGTATCCTTTTATTTTTCATGCAGAGGCTTTACCCTAATTACAACTTCGGACCGATTCCCAAATTCCTTAACTTGTATTATTTGGAGGCTGAGGTCAGCCGATCATCGCTACAACTATTGTCGGCCTTTCTTGAAAGCTCTCCAAATCTGAAAACCCTCATTTTGGTAAAAATCTGCTCCAATCTGTGATTTGGCGAAGACCGTTAATTATTGAAACAAAACTATAGTACTCTATTTTTTTTTTTTTTTTGAGCAAACAAAACTATAGTAGTCTTGTTTATTTTTACAGGACTTTCGTGGTTCATCAAAGCTGGGGCAAATAGACTTTACCAATTTGCATCGTTGTTTGATATCAACACTGGAGTATGTTGAGATTAAGAAGGGGATGATAAGAGATGAAACTGGGGTTAAACTAGTGAATTACTTTCTTGAGAATTCAGCAATCCTCAAGAAACTGACTCTAAGTTTCACAGATTCTTCTTCTTTAGAGCTAGAGAGCTGCAAGAAGCTTCTTACATCAACAAAGCTTTCTCCCACATGTCAAGTTATCATTGTTTGACATGTAGATGATTATGCTGCTAAGCACATGACCGTTGTTTCATTGACTTATTTTTCTCATGAAAATCGCAATTAGACTTTAATCTTAGTTTTCTTGGAGGACATTGAAGATTATACAACTTCGTTTCATGGACATTGATGATCTTTGTATTGCCTTTTGGTCTTTATGGTTAGATATGCTTTTTGGCAATGATCACATTATACTGATTATATTTTGGACATTGTTTCCTAAGAAGATTTTTTATTATTATTTTAAAACAGCTAATTTGTCTTCTGAATAGATAAACTACAAAAAAATTTACATAGAACAAATGGATCGGTAGAGAACAAAATAGGGATTTTGGTCTAATGTGTCATATACTGTAGCAAAACTTACAGAAATTGTCACAAAACATTTGTCTTTCCAAATGTGCCATAATGGTGGACAAGACTTCGAAGCGAAAATTTTTGGTAGACAAGAAATATTGTCCACCTTTGAAACAACAGATTGGAAAGATATATGGTGGACAAAAAATCTTGTGCACCTTTGAAACAACAGATTTTTGGTGGACAAGAATTAGAAACGATATACAAAAATCGATAGATATAGGCAAATCGATTTTGATCGACTTTGAACCCTAAAATTAAGTGATATATCTCGAATTCTCGATAATAAAATCATCGGAGAAGGTTAGTTCTTCAATCCTCCTTGGTCTGTACGTTTGTAAGTGATTTTGATCGACTTTGAACCTTCCAACAGAATTTGTTTTTGAGGTCGTTTTGTTCTAGGGATGGGGTGCGATTATATCAGCGAGTTGCCGGATTCTTTACTAACTCAGATACTCTTAGACCTCCGGACCGAAGATTCTGTTAAGACAAGCGTTTTATCGAAGAGATGGAGAAGTCTTTGGTTAAATGTTCCTGGACTTGAATTATGCACCCTTGACTTCCCCTATCCTTACGAAGAAGGCTTCGCAAGGTTTATGGGCAGATTTATGGAGTTTAACTGCGGGTCACACCTGCAAAAGTTCAAGATAATGTATGACGAATGCAATGGTTATCGAGATCGATTCATGGACCTGACCGGTACAGTGGTTGATCGTGGAATTCAACACTTGGATGTCTTTATGAATAGTTGCAAAAGATATAATTTCATGCGTGAGAACATTTACAAGAGCAAGACATTGGTCTCTTTGTCGCTTTATAACGTAGAGTTAAAAAATCCAGAGTTTGTTGTTTCTCTACCTTGTCTCAAGATCATGCATCTGTGCAACGTTTGTTACGGTGAGGATGGTCCTTTGGATGTGGAGAAGCTTATATCAGGATGTCCTGTTCTTGAAGATCTTAAGCTGGTTAGGCTTTTTAATATTTTGAGTCAAGATGTTCTGCTGTTTTTGCGTGTGAGCTCTCAGACTATGGAAAGCCTTCGTTTATATTTTGCCATAGATAATACAGGTGGTACAGATTTTTCAGTTGAGATTAATGCTCCAAGACTCAAGTATATGACATGTTATGAGAGTCTATTTGATAGAATTATGGTAAAGAACCTGAGTTCTTTGTTTACTATCGACATCAATACCAAATATAATGTTGTGTATGGCAGTCTTCTGGCACCAGAGTATTTAAGGAATAGAGATATTATCAGTGATTTTTTAACTGGGATATCGAGTGTAAGACATATGACCATCTGTTACTCGACTTTAAAGGTATAAGTATATATACTCTGTGATGCGTATATAATTTAGTTCGCTATGAAACAATTCTCACATGTATCCTTTATTGTTACTCCAAACTGGGACCCATTCTCCAATTCCATAACTTATATCATTTGCAGGCTTCATTCTCCAGCTCATCGTTACAACTATTGCCAACCTTTCTAGAGAGCTGTCCAAATCCGAAAAACCTCATCTTGGGAAGAATCTAGGATTTGGCTAAAGAACATTTTTGAAACATATTGTAAACTCATCTTGTTCTTTTTTCTCGCAGGAGCTTCCTTTTAAGCGAGAGAATATCGACTTTCAAAAAGTGCCTCAGTGTTTGATATCGACTCTCGAGTATGTTAAGATTCAAGAACTGATATTCAAGGAGAAAAGTGGGATTAAACTAGTGAATTACTTTCTTGAGAATTCAGCAGTCTTAAAGAAACTGACTCTAAGTTTCACATATTATTCTATCAAGAAGCAAGACTTTGAGAGCTACCAGAAGCTTCTTACATCCACAAAGCTTTCTCCCACATGTCAAGTTATCATTGATTGACGTGCAGCACATGAGCGTTGTTTCATTGAACATTTTACAATATTTCTTGCTTTGATTTCATTCTCACTTTCATGGAGGACATTGAAGATGCTGGTGAGCACATGACCGTTGTTTCATTGAACCTTAATGTAGGAAGTATCTGTACTCATGAAAAATCGTAGTTAGAGTAAGGTTTAGTAGGTTATCCCATCTTTTTCTTGTTTGAATTCCTGAACCACGAATGATCTTTAAAGGTCAAGACTATGTAACTTTTCTTGCTTTGATTTCAATCTCACTTTCATTTTTCTTTTCTTTCTTATATACTAAAAGTAGCAAAGGAATGAGAGAAATATGTCGTCATGGTATTTGTTGTATTCTTCCTCTCCTTAAGCTTTTATTACGGGGACTAGTATTCTTGTTTATATCTTAAAATAGAAATGAATACTCTTTATAAATAACAATTGAATGATTGTATACATAAAATATTCCATCAACCAGAGGAAAACAAAAAAAAATATATTAATTAAGAAGATAAGAAAATGGGTAAAAGCGTGTAAGACTTGTTAGTTTCATCACTTTTGCGATGATCACCATGGTGATTTCAAATACTATTATTTCAGAAAAAGATTCTTGGAAACCAACTATTTCAGAAACATGTAAACTAGTACGAAGCAAGAAGCAAACCTCGAAAACCTGTAGTGCACAAAATGGCGACTTATTGTGCAAAAAAGTTTGTGATAGTGAAAATTTCATGTATGGACAATGTTTCGGAAAAGGTGCAAAGATTTGTGCATGCACCCGTGGCCCTTGTAAAGGAATATATCTACCTGGGTTTCCCTAAAATAGTGAATAACTAATAATATTTGATTATATTTTATCTATAAAGGTCAAGACTATGTATTAGGATATATGTAAATATATCCTCTTAGATTTGATTCTATCAAGATTAGGAACTTTGTATGTGTATAAATACACTTCTCTTCTATTGAATAAAGCAAGTCATTCTAAAATATTTCATGGTATCAGAGCATAAGATCCTGACCTAATTTTTTCTCTCTTCTTCTTCTTCTTCTTTGCTGCCGTCGTCACCCATCTTGTGACCATCGCAATTTTTATTTTTTTTAACTTCTACAAACAATAAATCTTCTATTCTTCTATCTTCTATACTTCTCTTCTATTTTCGATGTCGGGAGGTGAAGACTCTCAACTCGCCGTCACCGTAAAACCACCACCCAATCCATACTCCTTAAGTTCATCGGATAACCCTGGATCTTTGATCTCCTCCGTGGTCTTGAAGGAAGACAATTATCCTGAATGGGCTACTGAATTTCGTAACTCTCTCCAAGCCAAGTTCAAGCTTGGTTTCATCGACGGGACAAAACTCAAACCAGAAGCTGATCCTGAACGTGCACAGTGGTTGGCTGCAAATTCTATGATCGTTGGATGGATCCGCACATCTATCGATCCAAAGATTAGGTCCACCGTTTCTTTTATCTCCGAAGCTTCGTTGCTTTGGGAGAGTCTCCTTCTTCGTTTCTCAGTTGGTAATGGAGTCCGAAAACAAGTTCTAAAAGATGAGATCGCTTTGTGCAAACAAGATGGTCAACCGGTTCTAGAATACTACGGACGTCTCTCAAAAATGTGGGAAGAACTTCAAAACTACAAAACCGGTCGTGTATGTCAATGTGAAGCTGCTCTAGACACTGCCAAAGAACGTGAGGATGATAAAATTCATCAATTCTTGTTTGGACTTGATTTGCCTCGATTCTCTCACATTCGGACTAAAATCACCGACGAAGATCCTTTGCCGTCTCTCAATCAAGTCTATTCTCGTGTGATCCGGGAAGAACAAAACTTAGATATTGCGCGATCGAAGGAAACAACAAATCCGGAGGCCATTGGCTTCTCCGTCAAGTCACAAACACCACCACACGTAGCTGCCATCTCTGCCCCTAAACCGCGAGATCGTTCTTGCACTCACTGTCATCGCCAAGGCCATGACGTCACTGAATGCTTCCTAGTTCATGGATTCCCGGACTGGTACTATGACCAAAAAGGTGGGACTTGCGGTTCCTCGGAAAATAGGGATGCTACTCCTCGTTTTGAAAACAAATCAGCTCAACGTGGTGGTCGCTCAGGCAGAGGTACCGGTCGTGGTCGCGGTAGAGTCAACAACGTTCGTGCAGCCCTATCATCTTCCAACAGCAATGACCAGATAACGCAGCTTATCTCTCTACTACAGGCCCAACGCCCAAACACTTCCTCTGAACGGTTATCGGGTAACACTTTTCTTACTGATGTGATTATAGATACGGGTGCATCGCACCACATGACAGGAGATTGTTCTATATTGGTCGATGTGTATGATATCATTCCATCAGCTGTGACAAAACCCGATGGGAAAGCTTCTCGGGCTACTAAATGTGGCCTACTCCCTCTTGGTCTAAATTATAAGCTTCGCGATGTGTTATTTGTGCCTGATTTTGACTGCACATTGATTTCAGTTTCGAAGTTACTTAAACAGACGGGTTCTATAGCACTTTTCACTGACACTTTGTGTTTCTTACAGGACCGTTTTTCGAGGACTTTGATTGGAGCGGGGGAAGCACGTGAGGGAGTGTACTATTTTACGGGGGTGTTGGCTGCTCGTGCTCACAAAGCTTCGTCGGAATCTGCCTCTCCTGGAGCCCTGTGGCATCGTAGATTAGGCCATCCATCAAATAGTGTTTTGTCTTCTTTACCCGAATGTCGTGATTTTGACAAGAATGACAGTTGTGATGTTTGTCCTCGGGCTAAACAAACACGAGAGATTTTTTCTGTTAGCATTAATAAAACTTCGGAATGTTTTTCTTTAGTTCATTGCGACGTATGGGGTCCTTATCGAACTCCTTCTACAACCGGTGCTGTTTATTTTCTAACTCTTGTTGATGACTACTCACGCTCCGTTTGGACATATCTTATGACCGCTAAGTCGGAAGTTTCTTCATTGATACGGAATTTTTGTGCCATGGCCCACCGTCAGTTCGGCAAAGAAGTCCGCTCCATCCGCAGTGACAACGGCACAGAATTCATGTGTCTTACATCGTACTTTCAGGAACATGGTATCCTACATCAAACCTCATGCGTTGACACTCCACAACAAAATGGACGTGTTGAACGAAAACACCGTCACATCTTGAACGTTGCTCGTGCATGTCTTTTTCAAGGTAACCTTCCCATTAAATTTTGGGGAGAAAGCATTCTTACTGCTACGCATCTCATAAATAGAACGCCATCGTCTGTTCTCAATGGCAAGACTCCATATGAGGTTCTGTTTGGCACACGACCATCTTATGCAATGCTTCGCACTTTTGGATGTTTATGCTATGCTCACATTCGCCCTCGTGACAAAGATAAAATCGCATCCCGTAGCCGAAAATGCATATTCATCGGATATCCTCATGGAAAGAAAGCTTGGCGTGTATATGATCTTGACACGGGAAAAATCTTTGCTAGTAGAGATGTTCGCTTTCAAGAGGATATTTTTCCTTTTGCTTCCTCTACAAAACCAAGTGAGCCTGTGCTAACTCCACCGTTTACAGTGGCCGATGATGACTGGTTTTCACCCGTCGTTCAATGCTCCGCTTTTCCTTCTGACCGATCGATCGATCACCCTACGGGATCGATCGATCCCGTATCTACTGGTCCTCTTGATAGTGATCGATCGACCGATCCAACCCGAGGATCGATCGCTCCATCGCCACTGGTTTTGGAGAACATGATTCCAGCAACCCACCGATCGATCGATCACCTCCCTGGATCGATCGATCCCACACTTGCAGCTCCGCCTGGCTCGTCTTCCACATTGGCGAGCTCGGTTGATCCTGCAAATACGATAATCGATCATCCTTCTTCTCCCACCACAACGGACTCTCATCCTGTTCCGACTAATCCTAAAGAAAAATCAATTAGTTCTACGTCTTCACCTACTATAATACACAAAGGACCGGCTCATAGTCGTACTAATGATGCTCACGATTCCAATTCTTCTCCGGGTCTTCCTGAATTGTTAGGAAAAGGCCATCGTTCTAAAAATCCTCCTGTTTACCTCAACGACTATGTCACTCACATTGTACACTCTTCTCCTCACGCTTCTTCCCCTGGTCTCTCCAACTCAAATGCCTCGTCAACAGTCTCGGGTAAGGTTTTGTATCCTCTCTCGGATTTTCTGACTACTTCTGGTTTTTCAGCAAATCACATCGCATTCATGGCAGCAATTCTTGATAGCAAGGAACCAAAACATTTCAAAGATGCAGTTCTGATAAAAGAGTGGTGTGAGGTGATGCAAAAAGAAATTGAAGCTCTCGAAGCAAATCACACGTGGGATATCACAGATCTACCACATGAAAAAAAGGCCATAAATAGCAAATGGGTTTACAAGCTAAAATTTAACTCTGATGGTACGCTGGAACGCCATAAAGCACGTCTTGTGGTCATGGGGAATCACCAAAAGGAAGGCATTGACTTCAACGAAACTTTTGCACCAGTGGCTAAAATGACAACAGTTCGCTCTCTTTTAACTTTTCATGCTTTGGTTTCAATCTCACTTTCATGGAGGACATTGATGTTCTTTGCATTTCCTTTTGGTCTTTAGTGGTGAGAAATTACACAGTATATTGTGGATAACGTTTCTGAAGAAAATTATAAACAATAAAGATCAGCTAATTTGTCTCTTGAATCGGTAAAGTACTAGATTTTTTTCTTTTTTTTTTTTTTTTTTTTTTTGTATGAATGTAAAATTTATTCACAAAAAAAACGTTTGTTACAATAAATGCTTCTTCTATTTGAGAGTGTTTATAAAAATTGAAACAAAGTTAGGTTGAGCTTGAGCTACGGGTATGAAACCAGAACTGCAGCCCGCCCCACAAACCTTGAGTTCCCCAACTGCTGAAGAGAGCTAACCCTGTTGCGGACATTTTTATCGATGATTTTTGCAAGTTTCGAAGCCGGTATAGCAGTCTCACCATGCCGCCTGCTATTACGTTCTCTCCATATACTGTGGATCGATGCTTGGAACACATACCTTAACGAGAATACGTGGAGGTATGGCTGAGATGAATCAAGGAGGAGAGGTATGATTGATCCCCAAATCGAAGTGTTTCCACCATTAAGGATGCCACTGGTTAGAGAGAGCCAAATCTGAGAAGAGTAGGAGCAGGAGAAAAAAAGGTGATCCCGCGTCTCCAACTCTTCTCCACAGAATACACATCCAACCCGAGCACCCAAGTTCCATTTGCAAAGTCTATCTCCCGTTGCAAGTCGATTGTGGAAAGCAAGCCAAGTCACAAATGAGTATTTAGGAGTTGAAAACGGGAACCAAACTCCTTTATACCATCCGCAAGTTAGACTTGTAGTTCTGATTTGCTGCCAAGTTTTTTGCGAGGAGAAAGAGTTCTTAAAACAGTCCTCCTTTCGCTTCCACAGTGATCGATCATTCTCATTACTTCTGCCCTGTCGAGCCAAGTCAATGTGGTTCTCTATTTGGTTAAGTAGGTCCACTCTGTGCCTCTTTCGCCTATGCGTGTCTAGAACCTCCGCCACAGTCGCATGGATGGCAATACCCATATCTATTGTTCCCCGAGACCCCAAGAGTTGATATAAACTGCCAAGCGGGCACCAGTTATCATGCCAAAAAGAAGTAGTTTTTCCTGAACGTACCTCCATCTTGTGAAACAATCGAGCTTTGTCTCTCTGTTTCAATATTTTTTTCCATAACCAAGACCCTAAGCTCGTGTTCTCCCTCACAGACCAGAGTGTTCCCTTACGAATCAGATTCTTATAAATCCATTGAACCCACAGAGAATTCTTTGCCGAGACAATTCTCCATATCAGTTTCAAAACACTAACCTCATTCACCTCTTTTAGTGATTTGATGCCCAAACCACCTTCTTGTTTCGGCTTACACACTTCCGACCATGAGATTTTTGCTTTTCTAGTGTTAAGATCTGGACCAGACCACAAGAAAGCTGCAAATAACTTTTCGATCTCGTCAATACAAGCCTTTGGCAACCTAAAAATAGAGAGCCAAAAGTTTGTAAGGCTAGAAAGCACAGATTTGATCAATTGTAAGCGACCCGCAAAAGACAAGAAACGACTAGTCCTGGAAGTTATACGTGCTCTAATCTTCTCCGTTAGAGGGAGGTAATCAGAGGACGTCATTCTTTTTGTAAGCAGTGGAAGCCCAAGGTATTTAACCGGAAGTGTGCCCAAGTCAAAAGGGAACTGTTGTAGAATCGATTCTTTGGTTGTTGGTGATACCCCTGCCATAAAGACCGTTGATTTCTCAACACTTATTTTTAACCCCGACATTGCAGCAAACTTCTCAAAAGTTGTAAGAATACCCTGTATGGATCTAGTGGTTCCATCCGAGAACACCATAATATCGTCCGCAAAATAGAGGTGAGTGAGATTCATATTTCGACAACGGGGATGATATCCAAACTGCTTCTCCAAGGCAGCCTTATCAAGCATACAAGAGAGAACATTCATACAAATAACAAAGAGATACGGAGACAGTGAGAAGCCCTGTCGTAACCCTCTTTCACTTCGAAAAAAACCCGATAACTCCCCATTTACCTGTACCGAAAAAGAGGCAGTACCAATGCATAATTCAATCCAGTGGATAAAGATATCTGGTATTTGTATAGCTTTTAAAATGTTGATCAAGAAAGACCACTGCACGGAGTCAAAAGCCTTTGATATATCAATCTTGAGAGCACACCGGCTAGATATTGATTCCTTATGGTAATCTTTAACCAGTTCCGAAGCCAACAGTAGGTTCTCCATCATTAATCTATCTTTGAAGAATGCAGATTGATTTGGCGCGATAGATTCGGGAAGAATTTCCTTCAACCTATTAGCCATAAGTTTCGAGATGACCTTGTACATCACGTTACAGCAGGAGATAGGGCGATAATCTTTCATTCCTCTAACTTCATTTTTCTTGGGAATTAAAGCTAGGATCGTGGTGTTCAGTCCTTTAGGCAGAAATCCCTTCAAAAAGAAAGACTGTATAGCAATGACAAAGTCGTTTCCCAACACCGGCCATGCTGTTTTAAAGAACTCCACCGTGTTCCCATCTGGACCGGGAGACTTATGTCTTGGCATAGAGAATAGCACCTTTTTGATTTCTTGCTCCGTAACTTCTTTCAATAATTTTTCATGATCCGCATTTGAACTTCTGAATTCTAGCAGGTCCTGAATCTGAGTAACACTTGATCCTGCAAAATCCTCTGGCTTTTCTTGTAAAAAACTCTGAAAGAACCGCACTGCTTCATCCTTTATATCTGTTTGGCTCGTACAGATTCTACCGTCTGAACACTGTATTTCTCTGATCGAATTCATTGCTGCTCTAGCTTTAACACTGTTGTGGAAATACTTGTTATTTTTATCACCAACTTCTAGCCAATGCAGCTTGGATTTTTGCTGCAAGAAACCTTCCTCCAAGACTACTAGTGAATTCCATTTAGTATATGCTTGATTTTCCTCTACAATTGCTTGAGGAGACGGATTCTCCAGAGTATTTTTCTGCTTCTCGCATAAAGATTCAAACGCATCACCCACTCTCAAAGACAGATTGTGAAGTTTGCTGCGACTAAGCGACTTGAGAATAGGCTTTAGAGCTTTAAGCTTCTTTGAAAATCTGAACAACGCAGACGTGGAGTGAAAAAGAGCAGGCGTACTATCCCAAAAATCCTGAACAGTTTGCAGAAACTCCGGCATTGTTGTAAGGACATTTGAGAATTTAAAAGGACCTCTTGGCCTAGGAATTTCAGTGCCAATTCTGACCCTACATCGCAGATGATCAGAGCATCCTCCTGCTTCGAATACACCATAAGCCGTAGGGAATTTTTGAGACCACTCTTCATTTACTAGAACTCTATCTAGTTTTTTATTAACCAGACCCTCTTCCCTCTTGTTACACCACGTGAACAAAGGGCCATGACAGCTCATATCAGCTAGAGAACAGTATCTTACTACTTCTTGAAAATCTCTCATACCCTGCGGGATGAATGGTGAATTTTCAAAATTTGAATGCTCCTCCCCTTCTAGAATTTCATTAAAGTCACCGAGAATCATCCATCCCTTAGCACGAGATTTTTTTCATTGGAGAAGATCAGAAGAAAATAAGAATCCACAAAAAATGTTTAAAGATTCAGATTTTTGGTTCGGTTTTGGCTTTTCTTAGCCTCGGTAAAAAACAAAATTGGTTATAGTTTAAAGAATTTCTGATGGAGTAGTGGTTCCTACTTCCTAGACTTCGGCAATGAATGTTTGTGGTTTTAGTTTTTGATTTTGGTGTAGATTTTTAGTTTTTTTTTGAAAAACTTGAATGGTAATGTGATGTAGATTTTAGTTTTTGGTTTTATTATATTTACAAAAAGGGTAAAAATTTAATAAAACCCACAACAATTTTTCCCCCAAAATCCTAGAATGGGTTTTTGTTCAATAATTGGTAGAAAGTAAAAAAATTTAGAAAAACCATTTGTGTAAAATCTTGAATGGGAAAATAAATGGTTTTTTGAGAACTACAGTATTGTAAACTCTACAAAGAATCAAGGCCTTTTCTCAAAATTGTTCCGACAACGAAGACTCCGGAGAATCAAATCGACGGTGAGTTCCTCTTCCTCAGATTCCTTTATTGCTTGTTACGTTTTATATAAATCTGACTCTTAAACCCTAGAAACTGGGACGAGTTTGAGGAATTCAACGCCTTTGATTTTAATAAAGACCATTTGATTTTAGGGTTTGGAAACTTTTAGGGTTTTGTGATGGGGAACGATAGAATCAGCGGACTTCCGGATTATTTGTTAACTAAGATACTCTTGGACCTTCCGACCAAAGATTCGATCAAGACAGGTGTTTTATCGACTCGATGGAGAAACCTTTGGTTATGTGTTCCTGGACTTGACCTAAAGGTCAGTGATTATCTCCCTCTTCATCAAGAAGTCTTGACGAGCTTCATCGAAACATTTATGGAGTTTAATCCCGGGTCACATCTGCAAAAGTTCAAGATAAAAAGAATGATCACTTCAAATACAATGTGAGTAGCGATTGGATCGCCACAGCGGTTGATCGCGGGGTTCGAGTTCTTGATGTTGAGGCTAAGAATGTTCTGTTTGTCATTGATACCATGCCTATGAACATGTTTCAGAGCAAGACATTGGTGTCTTTAAGGCTTGCAAATGTAGAGCTTGAAAATAAAGATATTGTTGTTTCTCTACCTTGTCTCAAGATCATGCATCTAGATAACATTTGTTACGGTGAGGATGGTCCTTTGATTGTGGAGAAGCTCATCTCTGGATGTCCTGTTCTTGAAGATCTTACCGTCGTAAGGATTTACTATGAGGATCTAGAAACTATGCCAGTTTTGCGTGTGAAATCTCAGACTCTGAAGACCTTCCATTATATGTTTAAATGGGGAATGCCTACTACATATTTTTCGGTTGAGATTGATGCTCCGGAACTTAAGTACATGAGGTTTAGAGATAGTCAATCTGATAAAATCTTGGTTAAGAACCTGAGTTCCTTGTTCAAGATAGATCTTGACACTGAATTTAATGTCAAATTTGGCGACAGTCCTTTGGAGTCGGAGGATTTAAGGAAGAGAGATATTATCCGCGGTTTTCTCACCGGTATTTCGAGTGTGAGACATATGATCATCTCTCAGCCTACTTCGGAGGTATATTTATTTTATATATATATATATATATATATATATATATATATATATATAATATGTGAATATCTAACTGTGTAATTCTCTATGAACAGATTTTCACCTCTATCCGTTTCATTCCTCTTGCAGGTGCTTTATCATTACTCGAAACTCGAACCGATTCCCAGATTCCATAACCTATCTCATTTGCAGGCTGCATTCTCTAGCTCCTCGTTACAACTGCTGCCAGCCTTTCTTGAGAGCTGCCCAAATTTGAAAAACCTCATATTGGTAAAAATCTTTTTTGAATATGTGATTTGGCTAAAGATTGTTGAAATTTATTGTAACATCAGCTTGTTTATTTCGCAGAATTATTCGGTTACAGAGGAGCCAGAGAAAATCGACTTTACAACCGTGCCTCGGTGTTTAATATCGACGTTGGAGTATGTTGGGATTAAGAAACTAAAAATGAAAGTTGAAACTGGGATTAAACTAGTAAATTACTTTCTTGAGAATTCAGCAGTACTCAAGAAACTCAATCTGAGTTTTACGGATTCTCCTATGGCCAACGAAGAGTCAGAGAGCTACAAGAAGCTTCTTACATCTACAAAGCTTTCTCGCACATGTCAAGTTATCATTAACTGACACGCAACTGATGATGCTGGTGAGCATATGAGTGTAAGAATTGCAGTTTATGTGCATTTTATAGACATGGTTTATTAGGTTTGCTCATCTTAGTGCTATTTGGATTGATCTTATATTCTTTTAAGGTCAAGATTATAAAACTTTTCCTGCTTTGATTTTATGGTTTGAAATGCTTCAGTTTGTGATGTTGTTTAACGTTTGAAAATACTACAGATTTTTTCCGTTGGGATTGTGATAACTGATAAGGAATCTGATCAGAGTTCCTTGGTCGAAATATAAACCTTGATACTGACTTTAATATTACGTTTGGCAGTCCTTTGGAATAGGATGATTTAAGCAAGAAACATATTATCCGTGATTTTTTTAAACCAGTATTTCAAGTATAAAACATGATCATCACTCAGCCTACTCTGAATGTATATATGCATATATAATTTAACGTATTTTAATTCTTTATGAAAAATTTCTCGCATGTATCACTTTCATTTTTTGTTCTTTTGTTTTGCTAATTGATTAGAAGTAAAATAAAAGAGTAACATGTACAGGATATGACTTTTGGTCCATATATAGTTCGAAAGTATTGGGGGAGAGATAGGCATTAGGCATACAACACAAGTATTGTGTGGGATGAACTAAGTAGTTGAGGACCTGAGGTAGAGAGAAAGTGATGATTGACACTAGTCTCTAATGATTATTAGCTCGACCTCCTCGACCAACATGACCTTGCCACGATCTACAACCGTCCACATATTCTTGAACTTTTGTGCAGCTTTCACGAGTCTTTACCTTAAGATCTGTTGTGCCGTACATTCGAGATCAAAACCTCATGGTGGTTAGAATCTGCTTGAAGATCTTTCATTTGGCTATTGTGGGAACAAGTTGTAAACTCAGCTTGTTTTTTTCCGTGGGAATTTTCATCATAGTCGGTTTGGATTCTTTAAACCATGGATCATCTTATATGCTTTATATTAAGGTCAAAATCTTGTACTCATCTTATATGCTTAGTGACAAGTATGATCACTTGAATCACTATATTTGGATAATGTTCTTTTTTTTTTGAATCAAATGTTAAATTAAATTCAAAAGAAAAAATGTCTTTTTTACAACAAGTACAACTTTAGCTTAAAACATGAGCTGAAAGGAGAATAAGATTGAAATGTACTAGAGTTAACTTCTAGCTTGGAACCAGATTTGGAGGCCATTGTCGAAACGTTTATCCCCTATTTTCCGAATTGAGGATAATCTATTTCGCACTTGCCTGTCGATCCATTTGATTAAGATAGGAGCTGGGTTCAGTGTTTCACCGTGCTTTCTTCCGTTTCTTTCCCGCCAGATGGTGTATGAGGTGGCTTGAAAGACATAGCGAGCTACAAAGCTCTCTGTTCTGTCGTGCCAACCTGCCGAGATTGTGTTGAGGAGAGAGTGCCAGTCATAAGAGAATCGAGATTTGAAGAGTTTTCGTGCTAGAGCTTCCCAGATGTGAGAGATGAAGCCACAAGCAAAAAATAAATGATCACGGGTTTCTATAATAGTGTTGCAGAAGCAACAAGTTGCCAAAGCACCTCTGTTCCATTGAAGCATTCTGTCTCTGGTGGAGAGTCGATTCCGAGCAGCCAGCCAAGCACAGAAAGAGAACTTAGGCGTTCCATAGGTAAACCAAACTCCTTTGTGTCATGTGCCATGTGTCTTTTGTTGAAAAGCTAGCTTTGTATACATCATTTTTACCTCTCCATAGAACTGTGTCCTCTCTATCATTTCTGCTCTGTTTTTTAGATTCCAACTCGTCTTCCATTTGATTTAGCAGAACGGATTGATGTCGACGACGGCGTCTACCCTCCCAAGCTTCAGCCACTGTCTTGTTTCTACTGATACACATATCAATCATACCCCTTTCTCCCACTACTTCCAGCAGCCGGCCCATGCCTGACCAGTTTTCAAACCAAAATGATGTACTCGTCTTTTAGTAGTTTCTTCCAAATCCAAAAGCCCATTGTTGTGTTCTCCTTGACAGACCAGTATGTTTCATTCTTTAACAAATACCCATAGTGAATTCCCGTGCGAGACGATTTTCCATATAAGCTTCAGGCAGCATACATCATTGGCTTCCTGTAAAGATCTTAAACCAAGCCCCCCAAGCTACTTTGGCTTGCATACATCATTGGCTTCCTGTTTTGGGCTTGCATATATCATCCCAAGCTACTTTGGCTTTGTGCGAGGATAATGTTTCATATGATTGAAACAAACCCATCGATAATTTTTGTTTGAATCGATCAAGTACATGATTATTTGAGTAGATTAATGGGTTGAATGCCTTGTTGTAAGAAGAAAGTAAGAATTCACATTTTTTTTGGTATCAAAAATATAAGAATTCACATTCAGAGTGATATAAATGTTCAAAACATATGTATACTTAGAGCCATTGATCTATTTGTTTTGTTTCCAATCCCTCCAAGAGATCCACAACCAGAAGAAGATGAATGATTTCTTTCTTTCTTTTTTTCTTTTTTTTTTGTAAACGGAATGATTTCTTTTCTTCTATTTGCCTTATTTCCTATTATATGTTTAGGACTTAGCTAATTCACGAAGATGAAGAGGAAGATCTAGCCATATTAGCTGCTGGTGTTTGAGACGACTGTTGGTTTTGGATGACTCTCATCGGGAAACTTGGCAGTGATCGGAGCTCTTCGGCGGCGGCAAAGGAAGATGGTCAGTCGGGAAAAAATAAAATATTTATGGAATGTAATCTTCATATTAAGAAAAAAAAAACAAAAAAAAAATCTTTATGGAATGAAATCTTCATATTAGAAAAAAGTAAAAAAATCTTTATGTAATGAAATCTCCATATTAAAACCAAAAAAAAAATCTTAATGGAATGAAATCTTCACATTAAAACAAGAAAAAAATTATATGGAATGAAATCTTCATATTAAAACAAAAAAAAAAATTATTGAACAAAATCTATATACAGTATTTTAGAACCAAAAGAAAATCTGTATGCAATGAAATCTTCATATTAAAACCAAAAAAAAAAAAAAAAAAAAAACATTTGTCAGTCGGCAATGCTTTGAAACCTTCATCTCTATAACTGAACACGTGTCCCAGCGACCCAGCCCTAACATCAACTAATTCTCACGTTTTGATAACTTTCATTAACACGTGTTTGTAGTATTTTGCCCGACAACTACAAATACTGCATGCAAACATCCCGAACTCGATCGATCATTTGACAATCATCTCACTAAATATCAGTTATCAGTTGGCGATAATATTCTGTCAAATCAAATCGACCGAGACGGTTAAGTTTTTTCACTTGGAGATATCTTCGATTGTACGTTACGTAAGAAGTTTTTATCCAAATGTTTTTTGTTCATCTCTCAGCCCTAGAATAGATTTTGATGTTGATGTTGATGTTGTTGTTAATTGTTGTTCATGCTCTAGGGATGGATTGCGATTATATCAGCGAATTGCCGGATTCTTTGCTAACTCAGATTCTCTTAAACCTTCCGACCAAAGATTCTGTTAAGACGAGCGTTTTATCGAAGAGATGGAGAAATCTTTGGTTAAACGTTCCTGGACTTGACTTAGGCTCCCTTCAATTCCCCAATCCATACGAAGAAGGCTTCACAAGGTTTATGGACAGATTTATGGAGTTTAACTGCGGGTCACACCTCCAAAAGTTCAAGATACAGTACACTGGCAAACAAGATCAACTCATGGAGTTGATCTGTACAGTTGTTGATCGTGGAATTCAACATTTGGATGTTTGTTATTATTCTTTAAGATATGGTTTCATGCGTGAGAACATTTACAAGAGCAAGACATTGGTCTCTTTGAAGCTTTTCAATCTAGAGTTAAAGAAACCAGAGTTTGTTGCTTCTCTACCTTGTCTCAAGATCATGCATCTAGGCAGAGTTTGTCGCGGTGAGGATGGTCCTTTGGTTGTGGAGAAGCTCATCTCAGGATGTCCTGCTCTTGAATATCTTAAGCTGATTAGGCCTTTTGATATTTCGAGTCAAAAAGTTCTGCTGTTTCTGCGTGTGAGCTCTCAGACTCTGAAAAGCCTTGGTTTATATTATGCGTTCAATAAGGGTGATACAGATTTTTCAGTTGAGATTGATGCTCCACGACTCAAGTATATGATTGTTAAAGAGAGTCAATCTGATAACATTGTGGTAAAGAACCTGAGCTCCTTGTTCATGATCAACATTCGTACCAAATGTTATCAATTAAGACCAGAGGACTTTAATATTTTATGTGGTTTTTTAACGGGCATATCCAGAGTAAGACATATGATAATCGACCTGTCGAGAGTAGAGGTATATATTATATACTCTCCGATGTATATTTAATGTACTAATTCTCTTTGAAAATTATCTGACATATCGTTTTATTTTTCATGCAGAGGCTTTACCCTAATTACAACTTTGGACCGATTCCCAAATTCCTTAACTTGTATTATTTGAATGTTGAGGTCAGCCGATCATCGCTACAACTATTGCCGGCCTTTCTTGAAAGCTCTCCAAATCTAAAAACCCTCATTTTGGTAAAAATCTGCTCCAATCTGTGATTTGGCTAAAGACCATTAATTATTAAAACAAAACTATAGTACTCTTGTTTATTATTACAGGACTTTCGTGGTTCATCAAAGCTGGGGCAAATAGACTTTACCAATTTGCATCGTTGTTTGATATCAACACTGGAGTATGTTGAGATTAAGAAGGGGATGATAAGAGATGAAACTGGGGTTAAACTAGTGAATTACTTTCTTGAGAATTCAGCAATCCTCAAGAAACTGACTCTAAGTTTCACAGATTCTTCTTCTTTAGAGCTAGAGAGCTGCAAGAAGCTTCTTACATCAACAAAGCTTTCTCCCACATGTCAAGTTATCATTGTTTGACATGTAGATGATTATGCTGCTAAGCACATGACCGTTGTTTCATTGACTTATTTTTCTCGTGAAAATCGCAATTAGACTTTAATCTTAGTTTTCTTGGAGGACATTGAAGATTATACAACTTCGTTTCATGGACATTGATGATCTTTGTATTGCATTTTGGTCTTTATGGTTAGATATGCTTTTTGGCAATGATCACATTACTGATTATATTTTGGACATTGTTTCCTAAGAAGATTTTTTTTATTATTTTAAAACAGCTAATTTGTCTTCTGAATAGATAAAGTACAAAAAATTTACATAGGACAAATGGATTGGGTAGTGAAGAAAATAAGTAGATGTGTTCAATCCGGACAAATCGATCCAAAGCGAATCCCAAATCCAAACTAATAATATATGGTTAAAATGATCACGTTTTTTTTATAATATATTTTCTTCGCCATATGGAAATTTTAATTTAACAAATTCAGAGGGCTAAAACCAACTGGATTTTGTTTATGGTGCTTCTTATTATTTTACCGTTCATAAATTGAATGAGATTGGGTCAAAGGTTTTGATAACTTAACAAGAAGATTTAACCTAAATGCCAATTGCTAGTTAATATGATTCGTACCTCATGTTTCTAATATACTAAATCCGATCCTTGAAACTTTCCGATTTGTGATTTATTATTTAAGACTGTTTCAGTTTTTGGCTGACATTATTTATAGTACATGTTCGAGTATGGTTTACCGTAAACCTCAAACTTGTCTTCCAAGCTTCTTTGGTTTAATAATTATGTTTTTGTGGCCCTTTTGGCCCAAACCCAAAAGATAAAAAATTAAACCCTCGTATGATATATTTCTCCCTCCGTCCCTCGTAGTATCTCCGGCGATAGATATAGTCAAATCGATTTTGATCGACTTTGAACCTCTCGATAATAAAATCATCGGAGAAGGTTAGTTCTTCAATCCTCCTTGGTCTGTACGTTTGTAAGTGATTTTGATCGACTTTGAACCTTCCGACAGAATTTGTTTTTGAGGTCGTTTTGTTCTAGGGATGGGGTGCGATTATATCAGCGAGTTGCCGGATTCTTTACTAACTCAGATACTCTTAGACCTCCGGACCGAAGATTCTGTTAAGACAAGCGTTTTATCCAAGAGATGGAGAAGTCTTTGGTTAAATGTTCCTGGACTTTTGACAGCCTTCCATTCAAATATGCTCACGAAGAAGACTTTGCAAGGTTTATGGACAGATTTATGGATTTTAACCTCGGGTCGCACCTGCAAAAATTCGAGATAACTGGCTATCGATATGGATTCATGGAGTTGATCAATAGAGTGGTTGATCTTGGCATTCAACATTTGGACGTTTTTAAGTATCCTTGTAGCGCATATGGTTTCATGTGTCAAAACATTTACAAGAGCAAGACATTGGTCTCTTTGAACCTTGTAAATATTGAGTTAAAGAATCCAGAGTTTGTGGTTTCTCTACCTTGTCTCAAAATCATGCATTTATTTAACGTTTGTCACGGTGAGGATGGTCCTTTGGTTGTGGAGAGGCTCATCTCAGGATGTCCTGTTCTTGAAGATCTTAAGCTGATTAGGCCTTTTAACATTTGGACTCAAAAAGTTCTCAAAAACTTTAAGCTGTTTCTGCATGTGAGGTCTCAGACTCTGAAAAGCCTTGGTTTATATTTTGCTATGAATAGGGGTGATACAGATTTTTCTGTTGAGATTGATGCTCCAAGACTCAAGTATATGAGTGTTGAACAGAGTCAAACGGATAGCATTGCGGTAAAGAACTTGAGTTCCTTGTTCAGGATTGACATTCGTATCAGAGATCATCCATCGAGACCAGATGATTATAATATTTTCTGTGATTTTTTAACCGGGATATCTAGTGTAAGACATATGATAATCTACATTTGGAGTCTAGAGGTATATATTTATAAAGTCTCTGGTGCATATATATCTATATAACAAATAAATATATTAATGTTCCATGAATAACATCTGACATGTATGATGTATCCTTTTTATTCTTCCTGCAGAGGCTTTATCGTTCTTCGAAACTTAAACCGATTCCTAAATTCCATAACTTGTACCATTTAAAGGCTGAGGTCTGCCGATCATCGCTACCACTATTGCCAGCCTTTCTTGAGAGATGTCCAAATCTGAAAAACCTCATCTTGGTAAGAATCGGCTCGAAACTGTGATGTGGCTAAAGAACATTGTTGAAACATATCGTAAACTCAGCTTGTTGCTTTGTAGGAGTATTCTGTTACACTGTATCCAGAGCAAATGGACTTTACTAACGTGCCTCGGTGTTTAATATCGACTCTGGAATATGTTGAGATTAATAAACATATGGTAGGAGATGAAACTGGGATGAAACTAGTGAATTACTTTCTTGAGAATTCAGCAGTCCTCAAGAAACTGACTCTAAGTTTCAAAGATTCTTCTTCTATAGAGCTAGAGAGCTACAAGAAACTTCTTACATCAACAAAGCTTTCTCCCAAATGTCAAGTTACTAGATTTTAACCCGCGGTACACCGCGGGGCTATATTTTCTTAAAAAAATCAAAATGTAATTTGTTTGATAGATTATTTTGATTGTTAATTTTAGGATTTCACCCGTGGTATACGATCTTTTATAAATATCAACCCAAACCCGTCCCATCATATTACCCGTCCCGTGAAATTAAACATTATTTAGTTATTTTTCTTTTTAATAATACTTTTATTTAAAAGCTATATAATTCAAGTCAATTTAAAAATTTCTTTTAAATGGTTCCCATAAGATATATATACATATATATTAAATTTGTATAGAGTTGAAATAATATTAATATTACAAATTTTTTATATAATTTAAATATTATAAATATTTTTAAAAATATGTAATATATATTTTTTGTTATTGAATAAGAGGATATTATGTGTAAGAAATGTAGAAAATAAGAGTTTAATATTTTTATTATGGAGTCGCAAAAAAAATCTTTTATTTCTATACATGTTATTCATTTATTAATAATAAAAGAAAACAAATCCTTTAAATTAGATATTAACTAAAATAAACGCACCATAATTACTTATTAAGTAACAACCAATAAATTTCACCAAAAAATAGGTAACAACCAATAAATTCTAAACGCAGTAATTAAAGAATGAGATATTAAAAAAAATATATCAAATAAGATATAAGTATCTTAAAATAATTGAACATCTAAATAATTTAATTGTTAGTGTCGATTTTAATGCCTTCATTAATGTGGATTTTTTTTTTTACAGAGAAATATTTCCTAAAGATTATCACATTAATGACTCAGAAAATTAAGGAAGATATGAATTTATGATTCTCGAAATCGTATTGGTAATATCTTTAAGTAATATTTTTGAAATTTAAATAATTAATGCTAATGGCATTCATCCGTAAATAAGGTCCAACTCCAGGATTTATTTGCTAAAAGTCATTCAAAAATGTATATATAGATCATTGTTTGACAACATGCACATGAGCACATGAGCTTGTTTCTCATTGAACATTGCTGTTAGGCTTTTGTTGCTTTGATTTCAATCTCAGAGTTACACAGTTAAATTATATTTTTCGTCTTTTTTTTTTTATAATTAATATTTTAGTTTAGATATTTTATTTAATTTGTGGGATTTGGTCTCTGTGTTTCGCATCTTTCTTGTCGGAATAGAAGTCGAGGTTCAATCGATTTGAGAGGTACCTTGGCTACGCAATAGGAGGTATCGTTAACTGCAAGATGTACGTGTGTTGTCCTTTGTGGCTGGCTTTGTTCACATTGGTGTGGGAGTAAGATTGGCAAGTTCGTTTTTTTTCGGGCTTTTGTTCAAGTTTTTGACTTTTGTTTCGTTTTTGTGGATTGTATTCTCCACGTGTTCAATTGGTTCCCTCTTTTTAGCTTTCGCTTCCCTTTTTTGGGTTTTAAGTTTTCAGGGATTTCTAATGTTTCCGCCGGCTTATGTATTTTAACAATGTATCCTTCTTTGTGATATTAATAAAAACAGACGACAAAAAAAAAAAATGTTATTAACTAAAAAATGTGCACAAGCCGGACATTTTATTTTTATCAGAAACTAAAAAATGTTTTTCTTATTTACAGAAATTTCAGTCTCAGTTTGGTTTTAATAATTTGTATTCAGTCGACCCTAGTGGTGCTAGTGGAGGCTTAGCTTTATTTTACAATAATGAAATAAAGTTAGAGATTCTTTATGAAAGCAATCGGATTATTGATGTTAAAGCATTTTTCGGGAAACAAATAGTATTTATGTCGTTTGTTTATGGTGACCCTGTTGCCTCAAAACGTGATATTGTTTGGGAAAAAATATCCCGGTTGGGTCTTAATCGGAAAAAACCATGGCTAATGATTGGTGATTTTAATGAGTTGACGGGAAACCATGAAAAGACAGGTGGTAACTTAAGATCCGCTGCTTCTTTTGTTTCTTTTAACCTAATGATTCAACATAACGGTATGTTAGTGTTCCCATGCTATGGTGAACAACTATCATGGAGAGGTAATAGAAACCAACAAATTGTGAGATGTAGACTTGATCGGGCTTTGGGAAATGAGGATTGGCATAACTTTTTCCCATATTCAAAAGTGGATTATCTGGACATGATTGGTTCTGATCATAGACCAATTCTATTGAGTTGTGAAAAATCTTTGGCAAGAAAAAAAAGACAATTTAGATTTGATAAGAGATGGGTTGGGAAGGATGGCCTTTCAGAGGCCATAGATTCAGGTTTGAATCGAACAAGAAATTTTAGAATTCCTGTTTTTGTGGATAAAATTAAAAATTGTCGAAACTCCATTTCATGGTGGAGGAAAAATAATTTCCCGACAGGCCAGGCAAATATTTCTTCCCTTAAGTTGGCTTTGGAAGAAGCGAAGAATGACGATTCTATTCCGCAAGAGGAGATAAAAAGAATCGAAAATAAATTAAAAGAAGCCTACCATGAGGAGGAATTTATTGGAAACAAAAAGTAGGAATTTTTGGTTAAAAGTAGGAGATAAAAATACCAAATTCTTTCATGCCTCCACAAAAAAAAGAAGGGCAAGGAATAAGATATCAGGTTTATATGGTCCTAATGATGTTTGGGAGGAATCAGAATCAGGAATGGTGGAGATAGCAACTACTTATTTTAAAGATCTCTTTACGGTTTCCAATATAGATGGAATCGCTGAGATGGTACAAGAAGTGTCTCCGATTATTACGGAAAATATGAATAGGGAGCTAACCAAAGAGGTTACAGAAGCTGAAGTTAGGAAAGCTTTATTTTCTATGCACCCAGAAAAAACACTAGGCCCAGATGGTATGACGGCTTTGTTTTATCAAAGGTATTGGCAATCCTTAAAGGCAGATTTGGTTGGTTTGGTTAGAGATTTTCTCAGAACAGGTAGTTTTGATAAGAGAATTAATGAAACAAATATTTGTTTGATTCCAAAAACCGAAATGCCTCAAAGGATGGCAGAGTTTAGGCCAATAAGTCTTTGCAATGTGAGTTATAAGATAATTTCGAAAATTCTGTGTTTGCGGCTTAAAAAGATTTTACCACGGCTAGTTTCTGAAACACAATCGGCTTTCGTTTCAGGTAGACTTATTACAGATAATATTTTGCTTGCTCAGGAAATGTTTCATGGATTACGGACAAGTAGAATGTGTAAAACGGATTTCTTGGCAATTAAAACAGATATGAGCAAAGCGTATGACAGGATCGAATGGGAGTTTCTAGAAGCGGTTATGTATCGTTTAGGATTCAATTCAAATTGGATCTCTTGGATTATGTGGAGTTTTAGTTCAGTTTCGTATCAGGTTTTATTAAATGGGGAACCTAGAGGACATATAATCCCCAACAGAGGTTTACGATAAGGCGATCCCCTATCCCCTTATTTGTTTATTTTATGTACAGAGGTCCTGATTGCTAATATTAAAAAAGCGGAACGAGAGAAGAGGCTGACCGGAATTAAAATAGTAAAAAGGAGTCCTCCTATTTCACATTTGCTTTTTGCGGATGATAGTCTATTTTTCTGTAAAGCAGATATGGAGCAATGTAAAACAGTGATGGATATTATTGGAAATTATGGTAAAGCTTCGGAGCAAGAGATAAATTTTAATAAATCTTCGATCGTGTTTGGTCATCGTGTACCAAACCAAAAAAAAGAGGAATTGAAAAATTTCCTTGGAATTACAAAGGAAGGTGGAATGGGTACCTATTTGGGTATACCTGAGAGCCTTGGCAGCTCAAAAAGTAAAATTTTCAACTACGTCCGGGAAAGACTTAATGAACGGATTAATGGCTGGTCAGCTAAATATCTGTCAAAAGGTGGGAAAGAGACGATGATTAAGTCAGTTGCGTTGGCTCTGCCAACCTATGTGATGTCTTGTTTTAAACTTCCTCAAGAGTTAATATCTAAGTTAACAAGTGCAATCTCAAATTATTGGTGGAGTTCCAATGGGAGAGACCGTGGGATCCATTGGATTGCTTGGGAAAAATTGTGTATGGATAAAGATAAAGGTGGTTTGAGCTTTCACTCTCTAGACACGTTTAATGATGCCATGTTGGTAAAACAGTACTGGCGATTAATACAATTTCCAAACTCCTTAGTAGCTCGAGTACGAAAAGGTAGATATTTCAGGAATATTCATCTTTTACAAGCAAAAATACCAAACTCTCCATCGTTTGGATGGAAGAGTATATTTTCGACCAAAAGCTTGGTTGAAGTGGGAGCAAGATGGTCCCTAGGTTCAGGTTACAACTTATCGGTCTGGAGAGATCCTTGGCTTCCGGATGTTATTCCACGTCCCGCAAATGGAAGAGGAAAATTGTTACATCCAAATCTAATGGTAAACCATTTAATTAATCCGGTTACTAAAGAATGGCACCTTCCTATTTTACATGAATTTATGGATCCGGTGGATATTCAATTAATTCGAGGACTTACTATTAGTCAAGTTCAGAAGCCAGATAGGCTTATTTGGCATCATACAAACTCAGGGAGATATACAGTAAAGTCAGGCTATCGGCTTGCCCGAGGGATGACTGAATCGATTGAATGGGGTCCAAATTGTAAAATTTTACAAGCACAAGCTTGGAAAGCCAAAGCCCCTCCAAAAATAAAACACTTTTTATGGCAAATCGCTTCGGGATCCTTAGCAGTAACTTCAAAATTAGCTCATCGAGGGATTCGGTGTGATATTACCTGTAAAAGATGTGAGATGGCAGAGGAAACAATTAATCATGCTTTATTTGAGTGCCCACATTCTCAAAAAATCTGGGAATTATCCGAAATACCTATGGTATTAGGTAGTTTTCCTCTAAGGTCGGAATTCTCTAATCTAGACTATCTTTATTGGAGGATACCACATCCTGTAGATGGGGCGGAGAAATCTTACTGTTATGCTTGGATTTTGTGGTTTATATGGAAAGATATAAATAAGAAGGTTTTCAAAGGAATACAATCTGAACCCACATATATTTTAAATCACGCTTTGAGTGAAAAATTAGTGTGGGAAGAAGCTCAATTGGATCCAATGGAAGATAACACTATGACGGAAATTATGGAAAGCCCAATCCAATCTATAAAATGTCGGATTGATGGCTCTTGGAAATCTTCGGACCCAACTATGGGTATAGGATGGTGGTGTTTTCAAGGAACTGATCAAACTTTGCTGTTTGGTGCAAAATGCCTTCGGAGATGTCCCTCCCCCCTTCACTCGGAGTTGGACGCTTTAATTTGGGCTATGAAGAATATCCTTTCAAGAAAAATTGATTGTCAGGCTTTTGAAACAGATTGTTCTGAGTTAGTCTCGATGGTTCAGTCTCCTGAAGAATGGCCCGCATTCTCCAATCTGCTAGACGAGTTGGAGTTGCTCCGTGTCTCTTTTCCCTTTTTCTCGCTTTCTCTTATTTCTCGTTTATGTAATATTAAGGCGGACTGTTTAGCCCGTTCTTCTAGACTTCTGTTTTCTGATGTTACTTTTGTAAACTCTTCTCCTCCTAGTTGGGCAACCAATCATGGAGTTACTTTTTAATGAATGTGTGGTTGATAAAAAAAAAAATAATAAATAAATAAATAAATAAATTATTTAATAACTAAAAAAAATTCCAAATTCTAATTGGGTTTGGATTCATAATTTATTTGCTATATAAACAAACTGTTCGTTCCGTGACTTAAAAACCCTAGAATTTGGAGAAATCTGAGCAAGCCAACGCCATCGATTAGATCAAGACCTTTTGATATTGTAGTTTTGGAAGCTTTTAGGGTTACGTCTCATGATGAGAAACGATATAATCAGCGAACTTCCGGAATCTTTGATAACTCAGATACTTTTATGGCTTCCGACCAAAGATTCTATTAAAACAAGTGTTTTATCGACCAGATGGAGAAATCTTTGGCTTAATGTTCCAGGACTAGATTTAAACTCCGATGACTTCCGTTTCCCTTACAGAGATATCATCAAGAACTTCACTGAAAGATTTCTAGAGTTTAACAGTATGTCAGGCCTTCAAAAGTTCAAGATGAAGAATGATTACGGCAAATACAATGTGTGTAGCGAAAGATTAAAGGAGTGGATCGCTACAGCGGTTGATAGCGGGATTCAACATCTAGATTTCGAGACCAAAAATCCTCTGCTTCTCAAAGATTTAATGCCTATGAATATTTATAAGAGCAAGACATTGGTGTCTTTAAAGCTTGTATGCGTAGAGCTTGAGAACCCAAAGTTTGTTGTTTCTCTACCTTGTCTCAAGATCTTGCATCTTGAAAAAATTTGGTATTGTTATGATGGTCCTTTAGTTGTGGAGAAACTCATCTCAGGGTGTCCTGTTCTTGAAGATCTTACCATGGTAAGGATTCATGATGCGGATATACAAGCTCTGCCTCTTTTACATGTGAGGTCTCTGACTCTGAAGATCTTCCGTTTAATGTTTAATTTGGAGATGACTACTAGACCTATTTTGGTGGAGATTGATGCTCCAAAACTCAAGTATCTAAGTTTTAAAGCTAGGCAATCTGATAAAATCATGGTAAAGAATCTGAGTTCATTGTTCAAGATAGACCTTGATACTGATTTTGGCGGCAGTTCCTTGGAACCCCATGATTTAAGGAAGAGAAGAGATATTATTCGCGACGTTCTCACTGGTATTTCGAGTGTAAGACATATGATCATCTCTCAACGTACTCTAGAGGTAAATAATGTTCTTTGTGATGCATCATATCTAACAAGTTAGTTTTTCTATGGGAAGATTCTCATTTGTATCATTCTATTTCTTCTTGCAGGTCATACATGGTTATTCAAAACTCGGACCGATTCCCAAATTCCATCACCTAACGCATTTGAAGGCCGCATTCTCCAGCACATCGTTACAACTATTGCTCGCCTTTCTTGAGAGCTGCCCAAATCTTAAAAACCTCATATTGGTAAGAATCTGTCTGATCTTTGATTTGGTCAAATAAGATCATTGTTGACATATTAATTAACCGCAGGTTTTTTTATTCGCAGGACTTATCTGTTTCAACGGAGCCAGAGCGAATCGATATTACCAATGTGCCTCGGTGTATAACAACGACTCTGGAGTGTATTGAGATTAACAAACTGATAAGGAAGGGAGAAACTGGGATTAAACTAGTTCAGTATTTTCTTGAAAATTCACCAATCCTTAAGAAAGCCAAGCTGAGTTTTACAGATTCTCCTATGAGTATGACCAATCTACCGTTAGATCGGGTCTTCAAGATGTATCTTACATCCAGAAAGCGTTCTCGCAGATGTCAAGTTATCATTTCTTATCATGCATCTGATGTCAGCGAAGGCATGAACATTGTCATTGAACAAAGATGTAGAAGACTATTCTTATGAAAGTTGCAGTTAGGCTTAGCATTTTGTAGATACGGTTTATTAGGTTTAAAATGGGACACCTAGACTATTGAATGAATGTCTTCTTCAGGTTTGGTCATCTCAGTTACATTCTTAAAGGTCAGATTACGAAACTTTTCTAGTCAGGATTGATGGAAATGGTTTTGTTGTTTCTTAGACATCTAATAACTAAGGTGCATTGACGGTTGTTTATATATGAATTAAGAAATTTTTACATAATTTAGTTTGGGCAGTTTGGCACATTTTGGCCTGGTTTGCGGCAAATACACTTTCCATTTACGCAACACGCCCGACGATAATCAGAACATAGCATCTTTCCACACTCAAGGTATGTATCACATATCCCTCCATGATTCACATCGATTGTTTTTGTATTTCCTTCTTCTAAATCTATCATTGAAGGGGACGGATTAGTAGGACTTCCGTTGTCTTCCTTTGCATCGATTATTTTACTTTGATCTGCATTTCATTTCAAGAAAAACAGTGATGTCAAATTAGTATACTCTATGTTTTCAAAAATTGGTTTAATTAGAAGGATTATTTACATATACGAATATAAAGGAAACATAGATTAAGCAAAATAAAAAAAGCTTCAATTTAACTCCAACTGGCAAAAAAAATTCACGAAAATACTAACAATTACACACAAATTTGGGTAATTGGTTAAATTATGCAAAATCTTGGAACCACTTCACCATTTTGTGAAATCCCAAATCAAAAAAATCTTATTTACTTACAAGAGAAGGACAACAAGAGGGAGAGAAGAAAAGCCGTCTTAAAATAAAGGTTGGTCATAGCTAACAATTGTGTGTATTTGAATGTTGGATACGATGAGTGGGGTTTAAAGAGAATTTTATAGCCTTGCGTTCATTTATATATGGGATTGAAAATCAGTTTTTATTTTTTTCCTTTCTATAAAAATGTTACTTTAAATTTTAGATTTTTTCTATAATTATTATTTTTTCTTCAGTTATGAACCTAATTCAATGACCCAAGATATGAAAATGTATTTCCCCAAAAACAATTATGGTAATAAATCAATAATTTTATTTGGGATTTGTCTTTTCTACTACTTTTGAAAATATCATTTCCAAATCTACACCATTCCACATATCCTTGCGTTTATATATGGGATGGAAAAACAGTTTTTATTTTTTACTTTCTATAAAATGTAACTTTACATTTTGGATTTTATCTATGATTCTACATAGATTGGATAGGAACATATCTTTTTTTTTCAGTTATGAACCTCATTCAATGACCCAAGATATGAAAGTCTATTTTCCCCAAAAACAATTTGATTTGGGATTTTGTCCTTTCTACTACTTTTGAAAAGATCATTTCCAAATCGTACGACATTCCATAATCCATTTCTATTTCTATGAAATTGTTGTATCACAAGAAAAAAATTTGGATGAAACTATTGAGTTATATTCTTGAGAATTATGTAGTGCCCAAGAAACTCACTTTGTGTTTCTATTCAATACTAAAACAAGCCTTAGATATCTCCAAGGATATTTTTACATTCCTTTTAAACATTTCACTAGATAACAACCCGCACTATGTGCGGGACAAAACGATTATTAACCAATTTTAATGTATTGATGATATTGATGGTCTTCGATTTTTATATTATTAGATAGATAAACGGTGGTATATTAATGATTATCAAGATTAGTGAAATTTCATTTATGTATTAATGTTTATGTTTATCATAATTAATGATATATTTCTTTGTATATTAATCAATATACAAAATATTAGGTACTCTATTTTGTATAGATTTGTATATCTTAATTGCATATTTTAAATATATTTTTGTTTTAATTAATTATATTTTCGTTTTAATTAATTAAATAAAATAAAAAACATAAATTAAGTGGAAAAATAAATATAAATAAAACTAATGACAAAATCTGTAAATAACTTAATAAATGTTGGGTTTTTAATTAAATAAATTGAGAAGCTCTGAGAGAACGACACGTCAGCATGGCGTTTTTGTTAATCACACATGAAGATAAGGTTATTTTTAAAAAATGCTTCTCAATTAATATATAAGGGATAAGGGATTAGGGAATAGGTAGTACAGATTTATCTGTCGAGATAGATGCTCCGACTTAAGTACATAAGTTTAAGAGATAGTCAATCTGATAGGGTCGTTGTAAAGAATGTGAGTTCATTGGTCAAGATAGACTTTTGGAATCTGACGACTTGACCAAGATAAATATTATCCGAGATTTTTTTTTTTTTTTTGACGGCAAAAGACTCCATATATTATTAAGCTGGTTCGAAAAGGTTGGCATCGATAGCTAACCACTCCGGAACCTGGGAACTTACATGGGAAAAGATAGCATCACGAGATCGAGCACCTTTCGCAAGGGCATCAGCTCGGATATTGAAGTTTCTAGAAATATGAGAAATCGAAAAACATCTAAAGCGATTACGCATGAGATTAAAGGACTCAATTTCTGTTTCCAAGACTAATATATCCGAGATTTTTTCACTGGTATTTCAAGTATAATATATTTGAAATACCCTGGAGGTATCTATATATTTGAAGTCGCTTATGCATTAGATATGACATGAATAGAAAAAAATTATTCAACTATTGACATGAAGTTTTCTAATTAATAAGCATATGGTTTGATTGTCATTCTCTTTCCAGTAGTTTAATTATCTTTTCTCTAGATGGAAATATTATTTTGAGCAAATTCAGAAGGGGCAAAAACCAGTTGGTTGCTTATAGTTTACTTATCTTTTCTCTAAGATGGATATATTATTTGCATAAGCTTTACCGTAAACTTGAAGTAACTTTTTGGTCCTCCTAATTTTTTATGGCCCTTTTGGCCCAAACCTAAAAGTAAAAAACAAAAACAAAAAAAAAAACTAATAAGATTTCCCGAACTCGATCGATTAAACGATCAACAACTATCACTTGACGATAATCTGTCGGCAAATCAAAACCTACGGAGACGGTTAGTTCTTCATTCCTCCTTGGATTACGTAAGAAATTTTGATCGACTTTGAACCCTAGAATTTGAGATAACATTAACCCTAGGAAGCGATTTTGATGTTGATGATGTTGTTGTTGTTGTTCATGCTCTAGGGATGGAGTGCGATTATATCAGTGAACTGCCGGATTCTTTGCTAACTCAGATTCTCTTAAACCTTCGGACCAAAGATTCTGTGAAGACAAGCGTGTTATCCAAGAGATGGAAAAATCTTTGGTTAAACGTTCCTGGACTTAAATTAGGCACCTTTGATTTCCCCTATCCTTACCTAGAAGGCTTCGCAAGGTTTATGGAAAGATTTATGGAGTTTAACCACGGGTCAAACCTGCAAAAGTTCGACATAACGAATTTTGAATGCAATGGCTATCATCATCGATTAATGGAGTTGATCAGTACAGTGGTTGATCGTGGAATTCAACATTTGTATGTTTATATGCATACTTGTAAAAAAGATGATTTCATACGTCAGAACATTTACAAGAGCAAGACATTGGTCTCTTTGAAGCTTTTCAATGTAGAGTTAAAGAATCCAGAGTTTGTTGTTTCTCTACCTTGTCTCAAGATCATGCTTCTATGCAACGTTTGTTACAGTGAGGATGGTCCTTTGGTTGTTGAGAAGCTCATCTCAGGATGTCCTGTTCTTGAAGATCTTCAACTGAGTAGGCCTTTTGATATTTCGAGTCAAAAAGTTGTGATGTTTCTACGTGTGAGCTCTCAGACTCTGAAAAGCCTTCGTTTATATTTTAGGCGTGATAGTGGTACAGATTTTTCAGTTGAGATTGATGCTCCACGACTCAACTATATGAGTGTTAGAGAGAGTCAATATGAGAGCATTTTGGTAAAGAACCTGAGTTCCTTGTTCAGGATCGACATTCATACCAAATTTAATCGTTTTCGACTAGAGGATTTACAGATGAATGATATTTTCTATGGTTTTTTAACCGGGATATCGAGAGTGAGACGTATGATTATCTGCTTGCGGACTCTAGAGGTATATATTTATGCAACAATTTAGTGTATTAATTCTCCATGAAAAAAAATCTGACATATCGTATCCTTTTAATTCTTCTTGCAGAGGCTTTACCCTTATTCCAAATTCGGACCGATTCCCGAATTCCTTAACTTGTATCATTTAAAGGCACAGGTCCGCAGCTCATCGCTACAACTATTGCAAGCCTTTCTTGAGAGCTGCCCAAATCTGAATAACCTCATCTTGGTAAGAATCTGTGATTTGGCTAAAGAATGTTGTTGAAACATATGGTAAACTCAGCTTGTTGATTTCGCAGGAATATTCTGTTACAGTGGATCTAGAGCAAACCGATTTTACCAACGTGCCTCGTTGTTTAATATCGACGCTGGAGTATGTTGAGATTACGAAACCGAGGACAAGAGATGAAACTGGAGTTAAACTAGTGAATTACTTTCTTGAGAATTCAACAGTCCTCAAGAAACTGACTATAAGTTTCACAGGTTCTTCTTTTAGAGAGCTAGAGCTAGAGAGCTACAAGATGCTTCTTACATCAACAAAGCTTTCTCCCACATGTCAAGTAATCATTGTTTGACATTCAGATGATAATGCTTGTGAGCACATGAGTTGTTTCATTGGACATTAGTATAGGAACTATCTACTCTCATAAAAATTGCAGTTAGGCTTTTACCATTTCCTTAGGTTTGCTCATCTTATACAACTTTTGTTGCTTTGATTCAATCTCAGGAAAGAGTTACACAGTTCAATTCTATTTTTGTCTTTTCAAAAAAAAATTGAAGTTTTAATTTTAACATAACTGTTGAAGTATCCTCGGTCCATTAGTTAACGGTTTAAAGGCAGATAACGCAATTTTTTTGCTGATTATCGGTATAAAGCTTAGCGGAGGTTCCAGAGGACTGTTGGTAGAACCGTTTGTTGTTGTCTCATGTGTTGCGGGGAGAGCCTATCCATCGGATGTCGTACTTAGAATGACTCTGGAGTGTATTAAGATTAACAAACTGATTAGGAAGGAAGCAACTGTGATCAAAATAGTTCAATATTTTCTTGAGAATACACCAATCCTTAAGAAACTCAAGCTGAGTTTCACAGATTCTCCTATGAGTATGAGTATGACCAATCAACCCATAGATCGTATCTTCATGATGCTTACATCCAGAATGCTTTCTCGCAGATGTCAAGTTATCATTTCTTAACATGAATCTGAAACCAGTGAGAGCATGAGCATTTTCATTGTGGTTTATGATGTTAAAACTTTTATAGTGTTAATTAATGTCTTGCACAGATTTGAATTGCCTTATATGCTAAGTCATATTAATCTATGTTTCTTGAGGACTTTAATCACCTTCAAATTTTCAGTGTTTCCGAAAAGTTCCAGGCATCTTACGATATCGTAACTTGTCCTTGGTCAATTATTTTATATGTTGGTATGGTTGACTTCAAGGTTCTCTGTTCGGAAAATATCTTAGAAACAACAACATTTGTCAAAAGACTTCAAACACAAAGACTTTTCTTTGTTTATTTCTCTAATCCAAGAAGCTTCTTCTGCTCACCAATTTTGACTCAACTTTTTACCTTTATTAGTTACGTACCAACGAAGAAAACAGTTGAAGACTCGCTACATGATCCTGGTCAATTTCTGATAGAATCGTAGCTTACATTTATAATTTGCATTAGGTACTTATTACTTTTATTCATTCTTGATCAAGTTCTTACTTTTGTTGTCATAAAAGTAATCTTAGATGTAAGATTACTTAAGTTTTTGTGTGTTTCTTGTTAGGTTGTTGCAGCTTTCATAATGATATTTTAATATTCTAAACTTTGTGTTTTTCTTTTACTCTGTAGTGTACATCAATGGCAAACGAGAAGTCGGATTTCACTAGAACCGCAACATCATTCCGCAACTTTGTTTCACAAAAATCTGATTCTCAGTTTCCAGCAGAATCAGGAAGATATCATCTTTATATCTCTTACGCTTGTCCATGGGCTTCTAGATGTCTTGCAATCTTGAAATTCAAAGGACTTGAAAAAGCAATAAGCTTTTCGGTTAGTAAAGAATCTGTTTTCGATATATTTCGTTTCGATGTTCACGGAACATAATCTGACCAGTTTGTTCATTAGTCTGTTCAACCACTTTTTAAAAAAACCAAAGAAAGCGACGAGCATATGGGATGGGTTTTTCCAGATTCAGATACAGAGGTTCTTGGAGCTGAACGTGATCATCTTAATGGTGCGAAATCCGTAAGAGAACTATATGATATCGCTAGCTCCAACTACACGGGAAAATACACTGTTCCTGTAAGTTCTTTTAATCCATGGTGTGGCCTAATCTTAAGTCTTATTCAGATTCAGTTACTTCATCTAACATTTTCGGATATATTTTTTGTTTCTTTGTTTGTGGTAGGTTCTTTGGGATAAGAAGCTTAAGACTATCGTTAACAATGAGAGTTCTGAGATACTCCGAATGTTCAATACCGAGTTCAATCATGTTGCAGAAAACCCTTCTCTCGATCTTTACCCTCCCAATCTCCGAGCCATAATCGATGAGACCAACGAATGGATCCACGATGAGATAAATAACGGTGTTTATAAATGTGGGTTTGCTAAAAATCAAGAAACCTATGATGTGGTAAAGTAACTTTGCTATTTACTTATCAATATGGTAGTTAAAATTTGATTCCATCATGTTAATTTGTCTCTCTTTGCAGGCAGTGAAACAATTGTATGATGCATTGGACCGATGCGAAGAAATACTCAGAAACCAACGGTTTCTTTGTGGAAACACTTTGACTGAACCAGATATCCGATTATTCGTCACTCTCATAAGATTTGACGAGGTACTTTAGCTCAAATTGTTATGTTTTCGGATTTTCATATCTACATATTTTTCAATTTACCATATGTTTTGAGAATTTTGTTTTGCAGGCTTACGCGGTGATCTTCAAATGCGATAAAAGACTCGTAAGAGAGTATTATAATCTCTTTAACTACACGAAAGATATCTTCCAAATCGCGGGAATGAGCAGTACAGTAAAGATGGATCATATAAAGCAAAATTACTATGGAAGCTTTCCTTCTTTAAACCCTCTTGAGATCATCGCTCGTGGACCAAACATCGATTACTCTTTGCCTCATGATCGACACAGATTCATGGATAAAACTAGATCAGTATTTTCTTGAGAATTCACGAGTCATTAAGAAACTCAAGCTGAGTTTCACACAGATTGAGTATGAATCTTACATCCAGAAAGCGTTCTCGCAGATGTCAAGTTATCATTTCTTAACATGAATCTGATGTTAATGAAGACATGAGCATTGTCATCTTGATTTCTGATGTTAAATCTCTTATGGTGTTAATTATAATGTCTTGTACTGAGTTGGATTGTCTCATATGCTTGAAAAAGGTATATTAATGTAAAGTTTGTTACTTTGATCTTAATCTCAGTTTATTGGATGACATTAATCATCTTTGAATTCAAAGGTTCTCTGTTCGGAAAATATCTTAGAAACAGCAACATTTGTCAAAAGACTTAATAACAAAGACTTTTATTTTTTTTTCATTCTAATCCAAGAAGCTTCTTCTGATCGCCAATGTTGACTCAAATTTTCAAAGTTATTTACGTACCAACGAAGACAACAGTTGAAGACTCGCTACATCATCCTGGTCAATTTCTGATCGAAATTGTATCTTACATTTATTTTGTGTAAGGTCCTTATTCATTCTTGATCAAGTTCTTAGATGTAAGATTACTTAAGTTTTTGTGTGTTTCTGGTTAGGTTGTTGCATCTTTATTTGAGTAATAAATAGTTTCATAATAATGTTTTAATGTTCTACACTTTGTGTTTTTCTTTTAATCTGTAGTGTACATCAATGGCTAACGAGAAGTCGGATTATGCGAGAACCTTAACATCATTCCGCAACTTTGTTTTACAAAAACCTGATTCTCAGTTTCCAGCAGAATAAGGAAGATATCATCTTTATATCTCTTACGCTAGTCCATGGGCTTCTAGATGTCTTGCAATCTTGAAACTCAAAGGACTTGAAAAAGCAATAAGTTTTTCGGTTAGTAAAGAATCTGTTTTCGACATATTTCATTTTGATTTTTAAGCAACATAATCTGATCAGTTTGTTCATTAGTCTGTTCAACCACTTCGGAGAAAAACCAAAGAAAGCGAGGAGCATATAGGATGGGTTTTTCCAGATTCCGATACAGAGGTTCTTGGAGCTGAACGTGATCATCTTAATGGTTCAAAAAGCATAAGAGCACTTTATGATATCGCTAACTCGAACTACAAGGGCAAATACACTGTTCCTGTAAGTTCTTTTAATCCATGGTGTGGCCTAATCATAAGTCTTATTCTGTTACTTTGTGAACCATTTCGAGTTTTTTTAGGATTTCTGGTTTCTTTGTTTGTGGTAGGTTCTTTGGGATAAGAAGTTTAAGACTATAGTTAACAATGAGAGTTGTCAGATACTCCGAATGTTCAATACCGAAAACCCTTCTCTTGATCTTTACCCTCCCAACCTCCGAGCCATAATCGATGAGACTAACGAATGGATTCACGATGGGATAAATAACGGTGTTTATAAATGTGGGTTTGCTAAAAATCAAGAAACCTATGATGTGGTAAAGTAACTTTGAGATTTACTTATCAATATGGTAGTTAAAATTTGATTCCAATTTCCAACATGTAAATTTGTCTCTCTTTGTAGGAAGTGAAACAAGGAAGTGAAACAATTGTATGATGCGAAGAAATACTCGGAAAACAACGGTTTCTTTGTGGAAACATTTTGACTGAACCAGATATCCGATTATTCGTCACTCTCATAAGATTTGACGAGGTGATTCTAGCTCAAATTGTTATGTTTTCGGATTTTCATATCTATGTTTTGTTCAATTTACCACATCTTTTGAGATTTTTTCTTTGCAGGCTTACGCGGTGATCTTCAAATGCGATAAAAGACTCGTAAGAGAGTATTATAATCTCTTTAACTACACGAAAGATATCTACCAAATCGCGGGAATGAGCAGTACAGTAAAGATGGATCATATAAAGCAAAATTACTATGGAAGCTTTCCTTCTTTAAACCCTCTTGAGATCATCGCTCCTGGACCAAACATTGATTACTCTTTGCCTCATGATCGACACAGATTCTCTTCAGAAAGTGACTATGCAAGACTTGAGTTACTTGAGAGTGCAAGTTTTGTTTGTGAAATGTCCGCACTATTAATTGAAGGTTCTTTGTAGTTTTTTTAAGTGATCATATAAAGCAAAATTACTATGGAAGCTATCAAAGATGGATCATATAAAGAAAAAAAAAAAAAAAAAACTATTGACAAAATCAAGTTATAGGAAGCACAGAAGTTTCATTGGAGCTCCGCTTCCCGCTTCGGAATCGGAGTTAAGCACATAAGCTTCATTGAAGCTTCGCTTCAACCGTAACAGAACCAAAATCCACCGAGTAAAATTTTAAAACTAATAAACCAAAACTTTCTACCCGAGAAAGAGGGTTTTAAACCTTCTATTTGTAGTCGTGAGGCTGTCGAATAATAAAGTTGACTTTATCTAAATTTGAACTAATGACTTTGGGAGCGAAGACTTTTACAAAAAAATGTCATACAAAACAGAAAAGAGAGAGAGCGATTAAAATCTTAAGATCGACGACAATTCCACTTCCCATGGCGGTTTCCTCCTTCTCCGACGAAGAAATCCCGCCGCAGCACCAAGTGTTCATCAACTACAGAGGAGACGAGCTACGAAAAAGCTTCCTCGGGTTTCTCGTGAAGGCCATGAGAGACGCGAACATCAACGTCTTCACAGATGAGATCGAAGTCAAAGGTAAAGATTTACAGAATCTTTTCAGTAGGATCGAGGAATCAAGAGTCGCGGTTGCGATCTTATCCAAGAGATACACTGAATCGAGTTGGTGTTTGGATGAATTAGTGAAGATGAAGGAACGGAATGATCAAGACAAGCTCGTTGTCATTCCCATCTTCTATCGATTGGATGCTAATAACTGTAAAAGACTGGAGGGACCTTTCGGCGATAATTTTCGGAAATTGGAGAGAGAGTATCGGAGTGAGCCTGAGAGGATCAAGAAATGGAAAGAAGCTTTGATATATATTCCCCAAAAGATTGGCTTGACTTCGGCAGGACATAGGTATTACAATTCATTTCGGCTTTTGCATTTAGGGTTCCGAGTTATTG
>NW_003302548.1:2759890-2783615 GCF_000004255.2 Arabidopsis lyrata subsp. lyrata | reverse complement strand
ATGTGACTGATTGACTTATGCTACACAAGCACTTTATGTTCTGTCGCTTTTGTTGAACTGTGAGTTTTTTCTAGTAGACCGAAAACATTTTCCATTTCTGAAATATCATTTCAGTCATTTCGTTTAAGATGATTATTGTGATAATGAAGATGTCAAAAAAATAACTAGGAGAAAAACAGTTGTCAGTAGTCGGATCCACTTCATGCTCTCCTCTTATGCACCTGTGATTTCATCTGCAAGGGCCTACCATAAGCAGTTCTCGGTTCCTGAGATCACGACTTCCGTCTTTGAACCTCCAATATGATGGCCAAATGTGACCCCCAAGGCATAGGAAGTACATGGCTTGCTGTTTGATGTCGTGGTGACGTTGTGCCTAAGGATGTCAATGCTGCCATCAAAGCCAAGCGCACAATTCAGTTTGTTGACTGGTAAGAGCTCACACTAGTGTTTCTCTTTCTACTACACATTTCAAATTTTTGGTCATGTTAAAATTAGGTGCCCAACTGGGTTCAAGTGCGGAAATAAACTATCAGCCCCCGTTTTCTGTTTCGTATTTGGCCCCATTTTTTTCAGGGCCGGCCCTGGTTCCAGGTGGTGACCGGTGACCTGGCAAAGGTTCAACGAGCGGTTTGCATGATCAGCAACAATACTGCAGTGGCTGAAGTGTTCTTACGTATAGACCATAAGTTTGATTTGATGTACTCCACAAGAGCCTTTGTCCATTGGTATGTAGGAGAGGGCATGGAAGAAGGAGAGTTCTCTGGCCCTGTGAGGATTCTGCCCTCAGGAAGTTGGTGCAGAAGGAGCAGAGGACGAAGACGAAGAAGGCGATGAGTATTAGAAAGACATTTTTTCTTTCTTTGTGACAGCAACTATGTAATTTTGTCATGTTTACGGGTCGAATTATTTTGTGGTTTATTTTGGCACTTCAAATGTCTTTTACGCTCTAATAAAGATGCTTGTGAGAAAATGTAAATAGTAAACCAATCCATGTCCACACCTCAATGTGTTCTGAGACAAGATGGTGATATCCGAACATAATTTTACCAGTTCAAATTTATCATCGTCAAAGACAAGGAATCTGCATCCAAGAGTAAAATGTGCAAAGGAAAAGGAGAACCGATATGTGCTAGCCATAAACCAAAGGATGAAATTCAAAATAAGTTCCTAAATGTGAAGACCTGCCTTTCTCAATCTTGGACCTCATTTCTTCTCACTACCATTCTCAAGCTCCTTCCTTAACTGACGGGAGAAGTCGTCATTAACATCATCATCATCCCAGTCATCTTCCCACTGCTGGCTAACTTCCTTCACTTCCTCTTTCTCCAACGAATCTGCCAAACACAAAAAGATCCATCGATATTTAGTTAGACCGTAAAAATGACATCCATTTCACATCAGAACTACACAATTCATACAACAAAAACAAGCTTTATCAGTTCTTTCAATAAAACTATTTTGTTAAATCTCAAGACTCAACTAACTTGCAAAGCCAAATCTGTTAAAATCAGAATCTGATCATGGAACAAGATCAAAAGAAATCCAGAAACCAAAATAAATATAATCATAGCCTAAGTTCAAATGTAAAACTCTCCCCAAGCTACTCTACTTAATGCCCCCAAAGAATTCACAAATCCACCATAACCTTTAGACCTTTAGCTCATGAAGCCTTGCCTATTAATGCTAAACCTAATCACCAATAGTTTGCCGATAAAACTGCTCTATTATCCATCAAGTTTATGAGACCATAGCTTCATCGTCATATACATATATCAAACAGATCCGTTTTCGTATCCGAACTACCCGAATTCAGACAATAGAGACTATTGGTAAAATCTGATAACTCAACAAACTTGCAAAGCAGAATCTGATAAAAGGAACAAGATACAGTGCGGAAGCAAAACCAATCCAGAAACCAAATCAAAGAAATCATAGAATTTTAGAGGGCTCAATGCCCCAAAACAATTCCTAATTCCATCATATAAAAGCCTTCCATACCAAAACCTAATCACCAAATCAGTTGCTAATGAAATTTGCTCTTATATCCATGGATTTTATAACCGATGATGAATCAATTTCAAAAATCAAAGAAGAAGCAACGCAGTAGTAATAACAAAATTTCACCTTCGTTGATTTCAAATTCCTCGAACTCATCGTCATCCTCGAATAGATCCACCTTTACTACTTCAACCGCCGCCTTGGGTTCTGCCGCCATAGTTACAGATGGTTAAAGCAATCAACCAGATCGAGAAAACCTAAGAAGAAGAAGATCACTAAACTCGATTAATTCTCCAAGTTATTATCGGAAAAGCTTAGAATTTGACAACGATGGAACCCTAACCTCTCTCAGAGCTCTTTAAGCGAACCTTTATTTGTCTAATTGAAGAAGGGGAAAATTACCAGAAGAAAATTTCATATTGCAAGAACCGACCCGAATCTTATGGGATCCGTACCGAACCCGACCCAATCGAGGTCCAAAAGCTGGTTAAGACCGGTCCAAAAGTCATTGACTGGACGTTCGGTTATTCAATCGGTTTTGGTTCGGTTCTATTCGGTTATAGTTCTTTTGGTTTTAGGTATTTTGAAATTTCGATTCGGTTCCGTTTTTTTTTATTTTAAAATTTAATATCCATTTTAGGATTTTGCTTTAGGATATTTCGATTATTGTTAGGTATTTTAAGATATTATTTTAGATATTTTTCAGTTATTTTCGAATATTTTCAGTATTCTTATATATTTTAAGATATTTTTTATTATTCCATCTATAAATAACTAATATTTTTCTATATATAATTGTATTCCGTGTATTTTTTAGTAACCGAAATATATCTATTCGGTTCTATAATTTAAGATCCATTCAAATGTTTTAAACTTTTTGATTCGTTTCGGTTCGATACATTCGGTTCGGTTCGATACATTCGGTTCTTGACCACATCCATGACGCACAAACCTCGGGTCCAAAAGTTTTCACGCTTTCCCACAGAACCCAGCTGAGTCAACTCGTTAGGCGTGACAAAAAAAAGTTGAGTTAACTCGTGAGGACAAAGGCAAAGCAAAGTCCTTTTTTCTGATTCCTTCTCTTTCACTATAAGATAACATCAGTCATTACCATTTTCCCTTAAAGCTGACTTTTTCTTCTTCAACCTTATCGCCAAAAAAAACAAAACATCATTCAACAACGACATTCGACTCCAAATACATAACATCGTCGTCAACAGGTTTTGTCCACTCTCCTATCTTCTTTTCTGCTTGAATCATGATCTTGTTAGCCATGTCCTGAATTCTGGGTTTGATAGGTTTTATGATTTACTGGCTCTAATGAGATGATTAAGTAAAACCCTGCTCGAAATTTCTATCCTTTTTGATGTTTTGATTCGTTTTTTGTGATCCTTTATCTTGAGAAATTTGAGACTGATCATGAAGATTTTTGGAAAAATCTTTTGATTGTGTTTTAATTGTTTATTAGTAGCAAAATGGCTAGGTCTGGGGTTGATGAGACATCAGAATCTGGAGCGTTTGTAAGGACAGCATCAACATTCCGCAACTTTGTTTCAAAAGATCCTCATTCTCAGTTTCCAGCTGAATCAGGAAGATACCATCTTTACATATCTTATGCTTGTCCATGGGCTTGTAGATGTCTTTCTTACTTAAAGATCAAAGGACTTGATGAAGCAATCAGCTTCTCGGTCAGTACAAATTCATGCTTTACCTCGCGGTTCGAAGTAGACTTTTTTTACCTAAAGCATTTCTGTTTTATTTGATTTCGATTAGTCGGTTCATGCAATTTGGGGAAGAACCAAGGAAACTGATGATCATAGAGGATGGGTTTTCCCAGATTCGGATACCGAGCTCCCTGGAGCTGAGCCTGACTTTCTTAATGGTGCCAAGAGTGTGAGAGAACTCTACGAGATTGCTAGCCCCAACTATGAAGGGAAGTACACTGTTCCTGTAAGTTTTCATCTCTTGGTGAACTCTTTAATCTCTCTTGTCTTGTTTCTTGAATGTTTTTTTGTTATTATGTTAGATTCTATGGGATAAGAAGCTTAAGACTGTAGTTAACAATGAGAGTTCAGAGATAATCCGGATGTTCAACACTGAGTTCAATGGTATTGCCAAAAACCCGTCACTTGACCTTTATCCTTCTCATCTCAGAGACACAATCGACGAGACTAACGAATGGGTTTTCAACGGGATAAACAATGGTGTTTATAAATGTGGTTTTGCTAGGAAACAAGAACCCTACAATGAGGTATAAATTCCTCAATGTCTTAAACATTTTAACAGGGAGAAACGGTAATTGAATTCAAAAAATGATCCCTTTTCTCTCCAGGCAGTGAACCAGTTATACGAAGCAGTAGATAGATGTGAGGAAATACTCAGAAAACAACGATACATCTGCGGAAACACTTTCACTGAAGCAGATATCCGATTATTCGCCACTCTCATAAGATTTGATGAGGTATATGAGTCATCTTTGTTTGTTTCCAAACATAAAGCCCATCAGGTTCTTCACATCATCTTTTTCTGCATTCCAGGTTTACTCGGTTCACTTCAAATGCAACAAGAGACTCTTACGGGAATACCCGAATATCTTCAACTACATAAAAGATATCTACCAAATCCAGGGCATGAGTAGCACTGTGAACATGGAACACATTAAGCAACATTACTACGGGAGCCACCCTACGATAAACCCATTCGGGATCATCCCTCACGGCCCCAATATCGATTACTCTTCGCTTCATGACCGCGACAGATTCTCCTCGTGAAAAAAAAATCAAACATCAAAGGTCATTGTGTGTGTGAAAATGTTTCAAGTCATGTTATGTTCTACATTTTGAGAAGTGAGTGTATGTTTGGAGATTAACCTAGTTTTTGAAACACTTTGACACAGATCATTTTCTTTTATCAAAAGCTTGTTGATATACTTGTTGTGTTAAAAGATGAAAACGAGAGAGACAGAGAGTGTGTGTAAGCATGATAGCTCTTAATGACGTTTGAGTGTGATCACACCATTTTGAAGATAAGTTTAAGAAAAAGAAACATTATCGAGTTTCTTTTTAATGTTTTATCTATTTCTTCTTTCAAGAATTATAAATTAAATTTACAATGATTTGCCTTTTTGGTTCCGAAAACAAAATTAGATATCTTTCATTTTAAATAGCCTATACATTTTTTTTTGGTCATCTGAATTTTTATTATTAAAAGTTGTTTAATAACCAAACTAAAATACAAATTCCAAACTAGAGAAATTAAACGGACGAAGAAAAAGTTTCCGGAAATAAAACAGGAGGGAAACGTGAATTTCCGGAAACTAAACCCTATGCAAGAGAAACATAAACATTAAAATTACTAAGCTAAAGTTTTAAAACCGAATCGAAAGATATCGAAACTTTAAATTAAGAATAGGGTAAAACTAACTTTAACCTGAGAAAAAGACTAGACTAAAACAAACAAACAACATTTTTTTTTACAAACCTGCAAATTGGGTTTACTAATGGTGCCCACGGCCAATCTATCGATAACATCAACTTTTTACTTGATTGAAAAACAAAATAAGTAAAAATAAATGGATTTTATCTATTGTTCAGAAATCCGTTAAAATAGCAATATTTACTCGTTTTTGTATTTTTACTTTTACCAACGTTTTCAAAATTCCATAAAGAATTTTTTTTTCAACTATATAATCATTGAACAATTATACATTCAAAGACTATGCAAGAATATACACTGAAAGTCTGAAAGATCCTTATTTGGCTCTATATATTTTGAAAGTTATTTATATATTACTTAAATATCTAAATCAACTAAAATATATAACAGCAATAATGTTTTTAAAGTAAATAAAAGTAAAAATATACATTGGCAAACAAAAAGAGTCGCTGTTTCCTCCAATTTTGTTTTTGAGAGAAAAAAAAGTCTTCGTCGTCCACTCTCAAGCTCAACCAAAGTTCTTGGGTCCTCCTCTCTATTATTATTACCACTTCTTCACCAATCCATTTGTTTTCGATCCTTTTCGAAGAGTTTTGTATTCACAACATGAGAAAGATCTCACACTACTGATCATCGGTTAGTACTAATAGACCCCCTAAATTCTCAATTTAGTTCTCTTTGGATTTTGATTAATAACTCCATTGTTTCACTCAATCTCTTAAGCTCTTTTCATGTTTCCTTTTCTGGGTTTATCACAATTTTCAATCTTGCACATAATTTTCCAATAAAGCTCTAACCTTTTAAATACATAGACTAATTTGTGTTCTTTAGACTTTGGTGTTAGTCCCCTTGGTTTAGCCTAACTTTATTTGATGAGCTCTTTTCTTTTATATGCCACTTTGGAAAAAGCTAGTCTTTTTTAACTAATGTACAGTTTTAGTATAGGTTGGTGATTGTATCTTCATAAGTAGTAGAAGTAAAGATGGAAGGGAAAAGATTGGATCTTAGGTTTCATCACTCTGTATCATCATCATCACAATCTGTGGAATCTGCTGCATTGGATTTGGATAAAAACGGCTACAATCATATTAAATTGGCTTCTTCATCGCCGTTTCAACCGTTTCCATCAGGCGGTCAGCATCCTGAAACTAGTGCTGCTGCTGCTTACTTCTCTTGGCCTACTTCGTGTCGATTGAACGATTCAGCAGAAGACAGAGCAAACTATTTTGCAAATCTTCAGAAAGGTGTTTTGCCTGAAACTTTTGATGGTTTACCTACAGGGAAGAAAGCTACTACGTTGCTTGAATTGATGATGATTAGAGCTTTTCATAGTAAGAATTTAAGGAGGTTTAGTCTCGGTACAGCTATTGGATTTCGGATTAGACGAGGCGTTTTGACAAATATAGCGGCTATTCTTGTTTTTGTTGCTCGGAAAGTTCACAAGCAATGGCTTAATCCTCTTCAGTGTTTACCTACAGCCTTGGAGGTGACATATTTCTTGCTTATGATACTTGACTTTCCGCTTTTAATCGATTGCTCGTGCTGGAAAGAGTGGATATTGGAACCTTTAGTAATGTTGATACTACAACTTGGAACATATTTGTAGAATTCTTTTATAATGCCGCCTATTTAAGTCGGCTTATGGATCCTTTTACTTTAAAGTATTTTACTTTGACAGGGTCCTGGAGGAGTTTGGTGTGATGTAGATGTTGTTGAGTTTCAATATTATGGTGCACCTGCGCAAACGCCCAAAGAGCAGGTGTATACAGAGCTTGTTGATGATCTGAGAGGCAGTGGTTCGTCCATCGGATCTGGTTCACAGGTAACTTTTGTACTAAACTTGCATATAAGCTTGTATTATCGACATTCTTATTATAAAAATTATCTGGCCATGCCTCTCTTCTTGTAGGTGGCTAGCCAAGAGACATATGGAACCTTGGGAGCTATTGTAAAGAGTAAAACCGGAATCAGACAAGTTGGCTTCCTTACAAACCGTCATGTTGCAGTTGATTTAGACTACCCAAGCCAGAAGATGTTTCATCCTTTGCCACCTAGCCTCGGACCCGGAGTCTACTTAGGTGCAGTGGAAAGAGCAACTTCATTCATTACCGATGACCTTTGGTATGGCATTTTCGCTGGAACTAACCCAGGTAGTCGGGTAACAAAGTATATAATAACTATTGATTGTGTAGTCTAATGGCGTAGCACATTCTAACTATTGTTTTCTCTTTTCCTGTTCTACAGAAACATTTGTTCGAGCTGATGGAGCCTTCATACCATTTGCGGAGGACTTCAACATGAATAATGTAACCACAACTGTCAAAGGTATTGGTGAGATCGGTAATATCCATGCTACTGATCTACAGTCACCAATCAACAGTCTAATAGGAAGGAAAGTTGTCAAAGTTGGAAGAAGCTCTGGTTTGACCACTGGGACCATAATGGCATATGCGTTGGAATACAATGACGAGAAAGGGATTTGTTTCCTAACTGATTTTCTTGTTGTTGGTGAAAACCAGCAGACTTTTGATCTTGAGGGTGACAGTGGAAGCCTTATTCTGTTGGCTGCGGGCGATGAGAAGAATGAGAAACCGCGACCTGTTGGAATTATTTGGGGAGGAACAGCAAACAGGGGACGGTTGAAGCTAAAAGTGGGGGAACAACCTGAGAATTGGACAAGTGGAGTTGATCTTGGAAGAGTTCTTAATCTTCTTGAGCTTGATCTCATTACTTCCAATGAGGGTCTTCAAGGTCTGTGTCATCTCTTAGATTCTTTTGTGGTACTTTTAGTATACACTGTTTCGTTCAATGTCTCTTTTGCTGAGTGCAGCGGCGGTGCTGGAACAGAGAAACGGTATTATGTGTGCTGGAATTGATTCCACCGTTGTGGAATCATCTCCTGGTGTGTGCAATATTTCGAGGTGTAAAACGGGTGAGAACTTTGAGCCTATTAACTTGAATGTCCAGCAAGTTCTTAGAGAAGAAGACAGCTCAAACATTCATCCAGAGTTCCAAATAGAAGATGTGTTAGAATCAGCAGCTATGATCGAAGAACACCAGTTCATTCCAAGTTCAAGTAACAACGGATACTCACTCCATCAGAAAATTAATGGACCAGAGAATCTCGAATCCAAGAACCTGTCTTCTCTTAAGACTAATAGCTCGGGTGATGAGATTGGCTTTTCTTTGCAGTTAGGTGAGTCAGATACAAAGAAAAGAAAGCGAACTGATTCACCAGATGGTTCTCAAGAACATGAAGAGTCAAGGTTATGCTCATGAGACTTCATAACATACCAGAGGATTCAACTATTATTTTTCCACTGCATTTTTCTCCAGAGGAAAGATATTCAGAATAGCGTATATGTATTGGCTAATGTCAAGGATAGTCAAAAGTTATGAGCACGTATGTGTTGGTAGATTATGAACACCTATGAATTTTGTACCTAAAGAACATCTTGGAGCATAAGCAATTACAATTACGCCTCCCAAAAAGAAATGTTACCAGTGTAAGTAGATACAAAGAAATATCAAACTACTGCTGCAAATTTTTACTTCACCAACCGAATTGAACTGTACTAATTCTTCGTTGCTACTCGCTAGTCGGTAGATACATTTGGCCAACCTTTGTCAGCTTGAAACTTTACAAATTCAGCCAGAAGCTTGATTTCTTCGTCTTGCAACCGCGGTCCAAAGGTACATTGTCCTCTCGGTGTGCATTTCTCTCCAAATCCCTAAAGTAAATCATCAGAGACATACTTCAGATCATTTAGCAAAGTGGAGGAATATTCTCAGTTTTATACAAGGAAGTTCTTCAAGGAGATCTCACCGGCATTCTTCCCTTTCCAAAGTAGGTAACACGATATATCTCTTCCTCGGTATCAACTCCATTTCTGTAGAAACGTAAAAAGACCATTGCAAATCTTAAGAGATAAAGATCTGTGTAACTGATTTTTCCTGTCAGAATACTATAGATGCACATAACACAAAGTTCTTTGAGTGTCCAGCATTGGTTATATTACCTTTCGAGGTCTTTTGTGAAAAGCGTTGCGACCTGGAAAAGTGAAAGGATATAGTCTAATAGACTCAAAGGGAAATGAAAGATGCCATGAGAAGAGAATCAAGAATGGTTTTTAACTCACCGGTTGAATAATGTTTCCACCTGTATCGTGACACCCGATACAAGCTCTATTAAACAATGTTGCTCCTCTCTGTATATCCAAAGTCTGCCCTAGAGATTCTACACCACAATACCCACAAAAGCAAGAAACTTTCATGAACACATTCAAAACTTACTTCAATTCCAATAGTAATTCATGGATACATTGATTACATCATTTTTTTCCGGTTGCATAATCCAGATTCCAGCATAAATCAAGATTCCATATCAGTAGTCCCAACAAGAAAACATTCTTCAGTGAAACAAGTGTTCTACAAAAATGCTCTCTGTTAACTTAAAAGTTTTTAAAGTGAAAGAGTTGTTCTGTAATGTCTCAATCAAAATGCAAATACTCTAAAGGTGGAAGCTTTTGGTCAGGTTTACCTGGAGGGAAACAGATGATGGGTGAAACAGCAAGTAGAACCGCCGTGAGTGGCGGAGCTAACTTCTTTATCAGAAAGTTCAAATCTTTGTTGTGATTTGGAAGAATTGGGTATTGCAATTCTCTTTCTCTTCCATTGACCTTTTGAACAATATATATAAACTCATGGTCTTGTATGAAACCATATGTAGCAAAAAGAATAGAGAGAGAAAGAAAGAGAGAACCTTTTGGGAGGAACAAAAAAGATTGGAGGTGCGAGCAGAGGCACAAGAGAGAAGAAGACTCATCTCGATGGATCAAGCAAGTTTAGAAATTAGCGGCTCAGCTTTCTTTCTTCCTTTTTTCGCGTTTTAACCGGTTTGGTACAACTAGAATGGTTAAACCGGTATACAAATCCGATATCAGAGAAAGCAGAAAGAAAACAGAAGCACTCATATGGTATATGGATCGAACAAACTAACGACGATGAGTTTTGAAACAAATTGTTCAGTAGTGGTATGAATATGATATCAACAACACGGGAGATTGTCATGCTTTTTCTTTCTCGATGCACCTGCGTTTAATTATATTTGTTGATTAAAACACTAAGCAAATTATTAACATTGCATAATAGTAACTATGATTCACAGAGTTTTATTAGGTAAATTGATCCCCATATCATCACTAGAGTTCCGCCCTTGGTTTTCCATGTTGCCTCCGCTGCTACTGTTAGAGAGAAACATAGTCTGAGAATTCGACTCAAGCTTGTCGAGATCAGCAAAGATATCCTCTGGAAATAATTCCGGTATTAAGGTATCTTCAACGTCATCATCGAACTCCATATTGTCCCGTCGCTCCATGTCCTCCTCCTTAATCACCATGGCCGCATAAGGAGGAGAAGCGGGAGAGGAAGGCAAATGGGATTTATCCGGTTCGTCTTTGTGTTGGGAGACTCTACATGAGTCAGAAGTAGTTACAGCTGAGCATTTGGAGGATGACGGGGAATGAGTGGAGCCGGCAAGAGCATTGCGTTGAGTGGGGGATGGATGGTTATGCTCAGTGATGTAAGTAATGACTAACATGTTTGGATCGGTGCGGCTACGTTCGATTTGTTTCCTAGCTGAACAACCTTTCGAGCTGGTACATTTGTAGTAATTCCTGAGAATCAAATAATTAATCTTTTAAGTAAAGAGCAAAGACTTAATTAATCCTTCAGTAAACATCAAAGATATGTGTATATATAATGAATGTACCTTGGATAAGGAGAACCTTTGATGGGTTTTTGACCGTACTTTCGCCAAACCCATAGGTCAGCTACTTCTTCACTGGACCGGCTGCCTGGATCCAGTACGCGAACCACTTTCTTTGCCCTGCTCTTCCTGCATCCACCGTCAATAAAAACTCATTTTAAAAAATCTACAAAATGTATGAAATATTACAAAAAGTAATCTAAATACTTCAAACATTAGAGACCTATGTTACTAAACTTGGGAAAAAAAAACATAATGGTACTTCCCTAATGGCTATTGTAAACTTAGTTCAATCTAATAAAAGTATAAAACAGACGTTAGAAAATTTTAATTTTTTTAAAGTTACGGTTAACTACTTAATTGTGAATTCTCCCAATGAACAGAAACCACAAAGACAAGTCTACGGGTTTATATATTGAACTTTAAGAAATAAAAATAGAGAGAACTTACTTTCGGCGATTCTTTGAATGAGTGATCTCGATTTCCTTTGAATCGATCATGGAACTCTGACTATTGTCGACCAATCTGTCAGTCTTCTTTGATTCTGTATGGAGGATTTCTTTACCCATTTCTTGTTGCAAATTGTACATCACTATTTCCCCATTGGAAGATACACGTATGAGAGACCTATCGGCTAAGACCTTGAGCCCATAACTGACGTCCATGTCAATACTGTTAGCAATAAGTGGTGCCACCAAATCAACATCCTCGTCATTGAACAAACCTGCTAAGTAAAGAAATAAAGCTTTATCTATCTCCTGTAAACCATCATAACTGACTCTCAATACTTCTTCACCTTCATTACCAGAAACCTCCATCGGATCTAAGGACAAAACTGACGATGATATCTCGAGACTTGTATTGCAGTTTGGAGGAGTTATTACACGGACTCCACATCTTGTCACTGTGCAACTATCACCTAGAAGCCTTGTCTGATTGTTGACAGGAAAGAACTCAAAGACAACTAAATCAGCCCAGATATCGGGGTCAATTCCTTCATCAGTACTTGGACGCAAGTTGTCATCACAGAAGACAAACATATGATCCTTTTGAACAGCTTTCCCTAGAGCCCAACAATGCAAATTTCTTTCTATCCTATGAGAGTGGCCTTCCTTGTTTTTCCATTTGCAAACACAACTAATGCCAAAACCAGTAGCATCATAGTAATCCTCCGAAAATGCGACTTCCACCAGCATAGCAAAGCCCACAAGTGTGTTCCTCCAAGAAGGATTTAGTCGTGTCATTACAGAAGATCCTAGTTGCAGATCAAGTTTGGAATTTTGATTCGCATGTGAGGGCGCACAGAAGCTGAAAGCCAAAGTTTTGTTGAGTTCCTGTTGCAATAAATACATGATTAGTCAGATATAACATAAGGACTGGGCTGGATGTACATATCAGGTATTGAGACAAGGATGTAATATTACCTGTTGATGCTCTCTTGGTATGCGTTTCGCATTAGCCAGCGCTTGCACTAAAAAATCGCTGACCACTTTTGGACAGAGATCAAAACAATTACTAAGTGTGTAATGCACAGGAAGCTTCTCGAAGTCCACGCGAATTGACTTGAGAGAGACACAACCATGTGCATTAAAGAGTTCTAAGCTTTGAGGAAGTTGTGGCACTTGTCTTACTGCAGTGCCAGCAAGATATAACTCTTTCAGGTTCTGTGGGAAACCCTGGATAGTCTCGAGCTCTGAGCAACCAGAAAGATCAAGAACTTTGAGAAGTTCTAAATTATTCATGTTTGGCAGACTTCGCAAACGAGCACAATCTTTCAGCTCCAAGCAAATAAGCTTGCCAAGATTTTGATTAGATGTGCTCATTTTCATCAGGCTTGTTAAAGGTTTGAGATCACTTTGCTCAAGGTTTGAGACTCCTGAAAGACCCGGGATTTCAGCTAGAAGATTCAAAAGCTCTGTGTAGTTTGGCTTAATAATGGAAAGTGGTAATTCTATTATACCAGTCCCCTGTAGATTCAGTGTCTCAATATTTGGGGGAATCTCTGGGAAACTTTTGATCTCTGTGCAACCAGAGAGATTTACAGTTCGTAGATGTAGCAATTGACCTGTGGCTGGGAAACTCTGCAGTCTTGTACAACCTTGGAGATCAATTACCTCAAGATTTTGAGCTTTTAAAACATCGTCAATATCAACTAGTTGCTGGGAATGACAAAGCCTGATAGTTTTCAACATCTCCAGGTTCTAAGAAACAAATCGCCAAACAAATAATTACAAAATCTGTCAAGTATAGATAAGGGCAAAAGACGCATATTTGATTTTGCTTACCTTGGTTCCACCCCAAAGTTTCTTAAGTTGGCTGTACGGCATGTTGATTTCAACAAGGTGTATAGGATCAAAATTTTGGGGCAGAAACTGCAGAGGATAGTTCTCCCAATGGAGGAGTCTTAGCTCATTAGGAAGAGAATTGAGAGAGCCTTTGAGGAAATTCTTTACATGATGGACTTCAGGATTGGAACTGTAAATCTTGAGCAATCTAAGGTTCAACATATTATCAAAGGCAGCAGGCTTAATATCAAAACTAAAGTTTGATGTGTCCAGAAACATGCCTTCGATCTCTTCAGGGCCCTGAAAGAATATTGGAAGTGGATTATATTAGGATGCTGGCTCATAAAATAGGTTCAATATAAAACTATCAAATGATTACAGACCTGAGCACGTTCCAAAGTTGTTTTGTGTTCTCCATTTTCTTTTTCTCCGTTATCTTCTAATAAATATTTGATGCTCCAAGGTTCCCACAGTCTGTCGCGCCTCTTAGTCTGTCTTGTTTCTCTATTTATTATTTGTCGGCCAACATTTTGGATCAAGTTATGCATCCGCACTTGGTTTTCTGTAATAGTCACCAGACACTTCTCGACAAGAACATCAATTCCAACATGTGGAAAGAAACCACAACCCTCAAGCAGTTGCATCACGTAGTCGACATTTTCTCCCTCAAAGAAACAAGCTATGTCCAAGAAAATGTTTTTTTCCCTGTCATTGAGTGTGTCATAGCAGCTCTTGATTGCATCAACAAACATAGTTGGAGGATGTTCCTTGAGTTCGAGGAATGTTGTCTCCATTTCTGGCAGTGTTTTTTTACCCTTCAGCTCTCTGCCATAGAGACTGAGAGCTAATGGATGTCCACTCGCATACTTAACCACTTTCATTGACACCTCATGGAGACTCTGCTCTGCCATATCGTCTATAGACGCACAAAAAGAGAAGAGCTGAAGAGCCTCTTTCTCATTTAAACCCAGAACCTCATATATTTGATCGACTCGACAAAGGCGAAACACCTGTTTATCTCTAGAGGTTATGATGATTAGGCTTTTGGGACCAAACCAGTCAAACCCTCCAAGAAAAGACTCCACAACCAGAGGACTGCGCACATCATCAAGAACAACAAGAACTCTCTTATTGTTCAATTTGTTTCTAAGCAAGCTCAATTTCGTAACGGTACCACCAGCACCACCAGCATTTTCTTTCAAAAACTGTTCCTCCAGCAAACAATAAACACCCTTCTCTTGAATAGCTTTGCTATAGTCTTCGATAAAACAAGAAGCATCAAATTCGCCAGACATTTGGTCAAAGACCGCTTTAGCAAGTGTCGTCTTGCCTATGCCAGGCATACCCCAAATTCCAACACAACGGATGCCCAACGGTTGCTTGCAAACCATTTTCTCAATCTCCAGCAGCTTTGAATAGATTCCAATCCGTCCCTTATAAAAGAGCTTCTCATACACATCTCTAACAATCTCTTTTACAAATTGGGAGTCACTACAGTCCTTCCTGCGACTCAAAGAAACGCACTTAATTACACCAACGAACCATAAAGTTTTAAGATTACATTTACATGTCAATGAAACAATACTTGCTCTGCTATTTATTTATAACTGTTTTCTCATAAGTAAAGCTTAAATTAAACCCTAATGTGAAAAGCTAAAGACAACTGAAGATAACAAAATAAAGCGAATACCTGGATTGGTGAACTGGAGATAAATCTCTCAAATCCAGCACGCTGAGCCATTCGCCCAGTAATGGACTCTCGCCGTACAACACCGGAACCACCACCTGGTTCTTGTTCCTCTGGCACTCGATAACATTCACGAAGTTTTGGCATACTCTAGTTGGCTCACAGATTCTGGATAAAACCATCACAGAAACCCTAGATATCTCGATCTTTGCCTGCGACTCCTTGGAAAGCAGATCATCGCTATCTACATCTATGATCACACTACTTATGCCTTTCCGGCGGAGAGCTTCGGAGAGGTGGCTCACGAAAGAGTACCGTACCTCAGATACGCAGCTGATGCAGACCAATTGCTCACTATCGGCCATGATTTCGTACCTCTAAAGTTAGATACCTTCGATTTTGGCGGTGAGGATGCGTCTGGGTCACACCCGAAACCAACTCTATTAAACAATTATGGTCTCCGACCACTTTCAATCAATATATTTATTATATCATTTTTGGTCCAATCATTTTTCTCTCTTTCTCCCCGTAATTTTTTATTTTTTAATAAACATTTGAATATTATATAAAATATTATTTAATTTGGAAAAAATAGAGAGTTTTAAAATTCAACTAAATCAAGCGAAAAAATATTGAAATTTCTAAAGACAAAAATCCATTAAAAAAATTCGAAAAAAAACTAGAATATTATAAACTAAAACTGCTAAAGGCAAGTTTCACAGATTAAATCTTAAATTTTATTCATTGGATGAAAATCACAAATCTATTATAGTCTTATAGAACTATCTGTTATTCGTGGATATTGGTAACGTCGAGATATACTTAACTTAACTAATGTCTGATTTTTTTTTTTTGGTCGGCACTTAACTAATGTCTGATTGAGAAAGCAAAAAAATAATTAGATCTCGACCAAATCTTATCTTAATATTTGAGTAGAACAAACTATGAAGAATCGTCTAACAGCTTTACCTATCACAATAGATATAAAAAATTGTAAATCGATCGGTTGAAAGTAAAGAAAAAAATACGACAAAAATAAAAAGAAATAAACATGCATAAAAATCTTCGGGAATTTTGTCAAATGTGCCACATTTGAAATGGATTTAGCATCCATACCACATTTGGTGTTTGTGTGGCAACTCTTGGACGATTTTGCCCTTCTCTGTGCGTCAGGTATGTGTCAGGGGAAGGAGCTACAGTAGACGCCGGTTGGGAAACGGGGACAACTGTGTCAGAGAAAGACAACTTTGTGTCAGAGAAGAAGGACAAAACATTGCATCAGTTTACATTTACCATGGACAATAATTATGAAATAGAGTGAATGATGTCCCCCAAGAATAAGTCCAGATCTCTTGATTGTCCATCGCCAGATGATATGGTTTTACCAGCCAGAGATCTGGATTTACTCGGGGACAACTTTTCTTGATTGTCCATCGCCAGATGATGTGGTTTTACCAGCCAGAGATCTGAATTTACTTAGAGACAACTTGATCTTCATTTTATTCCGCCAAAGAGCCGAAGACGAAGATCTGTATTTACTCGGGGACAACTTTGTTTTACCAGAGGGACGAAAACGGTTACCAATGCGTTAGGAGAGAGACTGTGGACGACAGAAAATTCGGAGAGTCTCATCAACCGCAGGATCTTGTCTCAGTAAGTTGGAGGGTAGAATCGTCTTTTCACATGATGAATGTGGTATAGATGTTAAGTGGGCTCAGAAAGTGGTACTAGACCTAAACTTTTTGAAAAAATGGTATTGGGGCTAATTTTCCCAAAATCTCATCCCAAAATCCCAACATTATACCACCACCACACAACTTTAAAGATAAAAATGTCAATTGAAAAACAGATATTTTCTCTCTTTCTCTCCTTATTTTTTTTTTAATATTTGAAAATAAAATAAAAAATTATTTAATTTGGTAAAAAATGGAGACTTTTAAAATTCAACTTGCAAGTCTCGTTCTCTTTCTCCCAACAACCCCATTTGATTTGACCCGAAAGTGGCCGAAACCGTGTACTCTGTTTCTCGCCATGGCTTCGTCCTCCTCCTCCTCCGATCTCCCACCGCAACAACATCAAGTATTCATCAATTTCCGTGGAGAAGATTTACGCCTGGGATTCGTCAGCCATCTCGTCGAAGCCTTAGAAAACGATAACATAAAAGTCTTCATCGACAATTACGCAGACAAAGGCGAACCTCTAGAAACACTTTTAACTAAGATACAAGAGTCTCGAATCGCTCTAGCTATCTTCTCTGGTAAGTACACAGAATCAACATGGTGCTTGAGAGAGCTAGCGATGATCAAAGATTGTGTTGAGAAAGGTAACCTTGTTGCTATTCCTATCTTCTACAAGTTGGATCCATCTACTGTTAGAGGTGTTAGAGGAAAGTTCGGTGATGCTTTTAGGGATCTTGAGGAACGTGATGTGTTGAAGAAGAAAGAGTGGAAAAAAGCTTTGAAGTGGATTCCTGACTTAATTGGCATCACTGTTCATGATAAAAGGTAACTGCTTTTGCCTAATTGGTTTGAGAGTTAACCCAAAAGCTTGAACCTTTAGTGGTTACAATTGTTAGATATGTTTAGGTGATCTTATTTTCCTCATTCGTGTTGCAGTCCTGAGAGTGAAATACTTAACGAAATCGTTAGGGAGGTTAAGAAAGTGTTGAAGAAAGTTCCATTGAAGGGAAGCCGAAATTTCTTTGTGGAACCATCGGAGGGAAGTCGAAAGGTCGCTGTGGATCGATCAGAAATTATCGACACTAGAACTTCGGCAGAAGGCGAAAAGGATAAGACTTTTGGAATCAAACAACAGTTGAAGGAGTTGGAAGATAAGTTGGATCTTATTAAATACAAGGGAACTCGTGTCATTGGAGTTGTTGGGATGCCGGGAATTGGTAAAACCACGCTGCTGAAAGAGCTCTATAAGACATGGAAGGGAAAGTTTTCGAGGTATGCGTTAATCGATCAAATCCGTGGAAAGTCAAATAACTTCAGGTTAGAGTGCTTGCCTACATTGCTTTTAGAGAAATTACTACCGGAGTTGAATAATCCTCAAATAGATAGTGTTGAAGAACCATACAAAACTCATAAGGGTCTGCTGCGCGAACGCAAAGTTCTTGTCGTTCTTGATGATGTTAGTGAAAGGGAACAAATATATGCTCTTCTTGGGAAATATGATCTTCAAAATAAGCATGAGTGGATCAAAGATGGCAGCAGGATTGTCATTGCGACAAACGACAAGTCCTTATTGAAGGGTCTTGTTCATGACACTTACGTGGTCCGACAGTTAAACCACAGAGACGGTTTACAACTTTTTCGCTATCATGCCTTTCATGATGATCAAGCCATTACTCCCAAGGTGGATTTCATGAAGCTTTCTGATGAGTTCGTGCATTATGCCAGAGGCCATCCACTAGCTCTCAAAATATTGGGTAGAGAGCTTTATGAGAAAAATATGAAGCATTGGGAAACAAAACTGAAAATACTCGCTCAAAGTCCCACCACTTATATTGGAGAGGTCGTGCAAGTAAGTTTTGATGAATTGAGTATGGCGCAGAAAGATGCATTTCTCGACATAGCCTGTTTCAGATCGCAGGATGTGGATTATGTAGAAAGTTTACTGGTTTCGTCTGACCCCGGATCTGCTGAAGCAATTAAAGCTCTCAAGAATAAGTTCCTGATTGATACTTGTGACGGCCGTGTGGAGATGCATGATCTACTGTATACATTTTCTAGGGAACTTGATCTTAGAGCATCCACTCAAGGTGGTAGCAAACAACGGAGGTTGTGGCTCCAGCAAGACATAATTAATGTACAACAGAAAACAATGGTGAAACTAAAAGTTCCTCTAGATTTTTATTGATTAAGCTTACATTATTTTTCTCTTCGCTAATATTGTTCTGTTACTGTTGTTACATATTTTTATCAGGGAGCTGCCGATGTCAGAGGTATTTTCCTAGATTTGTCTGAAGTGAAGGGTGAAACAAGCTTAGACCGTGAACACTTCAAAAACATATGCAATCTCCGGTATCTCAAGTTCTACAATTCTCATTGTCCTCAAGAATGTAAAACAAACAATAAGATAAACATGCCTGATGGACTGGAGCTACCATTGAAAGAGGTCCGATGCCTTCACTGGCTGAAATTCCCATTGGAGGAACTTCCAAACGATTTTGACCCGATTAATCTCGTCGACCTTAAGCTGCCATACAGTGAGATTGAACGACTTTGGGAGGGTGTTAAGGTGTGTCTCTTTATATATAGTTTTGTAGCCTTTTTGCGTTAAATGAATCTGTGTAGTTTTTCTGACTGGTGGCTATATTTTTTGCTGTCACAGGATACGCCTGTCTTAAAATGGGTTGATCTCAATCACTCAAGTAAGTTGTGCAGCTTGTCAGGATTATCAAAGGCTCAAAATCTTCAAAGACTGAACCTTGAAGGGTGCACAAGTCTTGAATCTCTTCGAGATGTGAATTTGATGTCTTTGAAAACTCTCACCCTCAGCAACTGCTCAAACTTCAAGGAATTTCCATTGATTCCAGAAAATCTAGAAGCTTTATACTTGGACGGAACAGTGATAAGTCAACTTCCTGACAACGTAGTGAACCTCAAGAGACTCGTCTTATTGAATATGAAGGACTGCAAAATGCTGGAGAATATCCCGACATGTGTTGGTGAGCTGAAAGCTCTTCAAAAACTGATACTCTCTGGTTGTTTAAAGCTCAAAGAATTTCCAGAAATCAACAAGAGCTCTTTAAAAATTTTACTTCTGGATGGGACATCCATCAAAACAATGCCGCAGTTACCTTCAGTGCAGTATTTATGCTTAAGCAGAAATGATCAGATCAGCTACCTTCCGGTTGGCATCAATCAAGTTTCTCAGTTAACACGGCTGGATTGAAGTATTGTACGAAGCTTACATATGTTCCAGAATTGCCACCAACCCTCCAGTACTTAGATGCACACGGCTGTAGCTCACTGAAGAATGTTGCAACACCACTGGCCCGTATCGTGTCAACCGTGCAGAACCATTGCACTTTCAACTTCACCAACTGTGGTAACCTGGAGCAAGCTGCAAAGGAGGAAATCACATCATATGCTCAAAGGAAATGCCAGTTACTTCCAGATGCTCGTAAACATTACAACGAGGTCTCTCTCTCTAAATTCTAACTCTATCTCCATGTCGCTCTCTGTACCCCTCTCTGATTCTTATATTTCAGGAAACTCTACAATAATGATTTTCCTTAAAATTTTGCAGGGTCTTAACTCAGAGGCTTTGTTCAGCACTTGTTTTCCTGGATGTGAAGTGCCTTCATGGTTTGGGCATGAAGTTGTTGGGTCTCTGTTGCAACGAAAACTCCTCCCACATTGGCATGACAAGAGGCTTTCTGGAATAGCTCTATGTGCTGTAGTCTCATTTCTTGACAACCAAGATCAAATCAGCTGCTTCTCGGTGACATGTACCTTTAAAATAAAAGCTGAAGACAAGTCTTGGGTCCCCTTTACTTGCCCAGTAGGAATTTGGACTAGAGAGGGAGACCAGAAAGACAAGATTGAGTCAGATCATGTTTTTATAGCCTACATTAGTTGCCCACATTCAATAAGGTGTCTCGAAGACGAGAATTCTGATAAATGCAATTTTACGGAAGCCTCCCTTGAGTTTACGGTGACAAGTGGTACAAGTGGTGTAGGAGTATTCAAGGTGTTGAAGTGCGGATTGAGTTTGGTGTATGAAAATGATAAAAACAAAAACAGTTCTCTTGAGGCAAAGTATGAGGTTCCTATTGAAGTGAGCTTTCAAAAACCAGAACACGGGATAATGGAGGAGGAAAAAAATAAAAACAAAAGAAGAAGTGATGATAGAAGGCCAAAAAAGAAGCGAAAAACAAGAAGGGATGATATAATGATAATATCCACCGTCACTCAAACTTGTGGTGCAAGTGTAGCTTCAAGAATGGAAGATAAACTCAGTGGTTAAGCAAATGGTTGAAAAATCTCCAAGGTGGGATGAATATGTTTCAGGTGAACCACATTCTTACAAAACACTCATTCAATAGATCGTGTATTGTGGTTCGTGGTGGTGCATCTAGGAGGTGTTTCATCGGAGAAGGATACAAATATCATTGGTGGAGCAAATCCTTGTGGAGCAGTTGGGTTCTTTTTGCTCTGTGTGTAAAGCTAAAGCATCTGCTTCAACCAAGATTGCACTTTTGATTGATGATCGAGAGATCATGTCTAGTTCTGTCGAGCCCTGCAAGATTCGTCTGATGTCTAGCTCGACTGTCACCTTTCAGCTCTGAAGCTGTTGTTGTACCAGGTAAGGTTGATCCCTCTTTTGTTTGATTTTGCGTGTGAATTGTGAGGATCAAAGGAGTTTTGCTTTTACTAGATGAACCTGTTTTTTAAGTGCAATCTGTTTTTGTTTCCATGCTCTGAATTTAGAGGAAATCTCCGTTAATGGACCTTCTTAAAAAGCTAATGATGATTCAAGCCAAAAGACACACTTGAAGATGATGGGGGCAACCAAATTTTGCAAGAAAGATGCTGCAGCTTTTTGTCAAGCTGAAAAATACTTTAATGAAATTCCGAAATACTGAAATTCCTGAATATTACATGCAAAGAAAATTACAAACAATTCATTTAAAAAAAAAAAAAAAAAACTGTAAATAACTATAGACTTATTTATTTAAACTCCACTAAAAAGAGATCATCTCCATTAGTGTCCTTTGACAAGCATCCCCTTAGCCGATTTCAAGATGCGTAGCACATCTCTCATGTTCATCCGTTCACCAGCTGCATATGCAGTGCAAGCCAATCCAACTTCCACAATTTTGTTAAGGCAATCAATTTTTGTATGAAGTTGTGCACCACAAATATTGTCCATGAGTCCTTTAAGATTAGGGTCAATCACTTCCATAATTGCATTATTTTGAAACCCATAACTTATCCATTTTACCAGACTTTGATCTCCTTCGAAGCTCTCGTCCATAGGGCTTTTCCCACTAAAAAGCTCTAACAACATCACTCCAAAGCTATACACATCTCCTGCTTGTGATGGCTTTTCTCCAAGTCCATACTCTGCCATGTAAATACCACATAATTGAACACAATGTGCAAAAATTTTAAACTAGACCTATTAATAACGTTAAATATTACATGTTCCAAATCATATACATATTTAATAGTAATTATTTTTACAATTATTCATCTATTTTTGGATCAGAATTATATTGAGAGCACTAATCGCACATTAAAATGACACTAGATGTAATGATTTTTCTATGTTACTTATGATTATGAGATTTGGAAATGAATAAACTAAAGAAAAAAAACTAACCTGGAGGAATATAGCCAATGGAGCCTTTCAAGACGTGTGTGGAGCTTATAGAAGCTTGACAACGACCATCGGACGCATCAAACAACACACGAGCCAACCCGAAATCGCCAACTTTAGCAACCATCTCTTCGTTCAGAAGGATATTGCTTGGTTTTAGATCACAATGAACCACAGGAACCTCACAATCATTGTGCAAATAATCCAATGCCGATGCAATGTCAATGGCTATATTGACTCTCTCTTCAAGACTTAACCCAACACTCCCATCAGAGTTTACCTTCTTGCCTTTGATCCATCCTTCTAAGCTCCCGTTGATCAAAAACTCATACACCAAAGCTAGAAACTCAGTGTTTTTGAAGTCTATGCTTGAGCAAGAAGTTATTAGTTTCACAAGATTTCTATGTCTGACATTTCTCAAAGCCTCACACTCTGCAATAAAGCCTTTGTAGTATCCGTGTGCTTTGAGATCGATGACTTTTACCGCGACATCAGCTCCTCCTATTATCCCTTTGAATACTGATCCAAAGCTTCCAAAGCCGAGAATATTTCTAGGGTTGAAATTCTCAGTAGCTCTCCTGAGCTCATCGTATGAGACATTCATGAATGGTTCCTTGAGGAGTGAACTTGATGATGTAGATGTGATAGACTTTCTTGCTTTTCTTTTCAGAATCAAGAAAGTTATCACGCATATCGCAATTACACCAACCGCACATGTACTAATGATCGCTTTCAAAAGCTTTCCGTGCATCCGAGTTTTTCGACAAGCCGCATGGATGCATAGCTTTGGATTTCCCTCCATAAAAACATTCGAACTATCCTTGAAAATCCCACCATTTGGGATCCGTCCTTCCAGATTGTTGAATGAAAGATTCAAGAACTTCAAAGCTTGTAAATCTTGAAATTTCAAAGGAATAAAACCAGAAATTTGGTTTGACGAGAGGTCTATGAACTCTAGACCTTTCACTTCTGCTAATTCATCAGGAATTGGTCCAAAAAGATTATTCCTAGCCATGTTTAGCTTCTCCAAGCTCTGACAACCTTTGATAGATGAGGGAATGTTGCCTAAAAACTTGTTATCAGAGAGATCTAGACTCACAAGGCTTTCGCGACGACTTACATCTTGAGGGATTGGACCAGAAAATAGGTTTTTCGATAGATTCAAGACAGCACTCAAGCTAGGAAGGTTAAGAACTCCGTTTGGTATTCTTCCACTTA
>NW_003302548.1:2756718-2759790 GCF_000004255.2 Arabidopsis lyrata subsp. lyrata | reverse complement strand
CTATTGTTGGATAGGTCCATGGATAGCACATTCTTGAAGTTTTTGAACGATGGCGGGATCAAACCTTCTAGATTGTTTTGAGATATATAGATTGATCTCATTTAACGAGCCAAGATCGCCAAGAGAATCAGGGATTCTTCCAACAAGTTGATTTATTCCGAGTTCTAGCACTTGCAACCCTTTCAAATTTCTGATTTCTTGAGGGACACCAGTGAGTGAGTTATCACTCATGTTAAGAAGCGTCAAGCCAGTGAGATTGCCAATAGATTCTGGAATTTTATCCGTGAAGCGGTTTCCTCCCATGAAAAGTTTCGAAAGATTCTTCGAAAGATTTCCAATAGATTCTGGAAGAACACCCTCCAAGAGATTTCCATCAAATGCAAGGAAGTTAAGTAGAGAGCTATTACTCAAAGACTTGATAAAATTATCAAGATTTTGATCTCTACCCCATACTATTTTGTTGAATCCGATGTTGTACATTTCTAGGAATGGGAGATTTCCTAGACCTGGTGGTAGGCCTGGGCGTTCGGATATTCGGGTCGGGTTCGGGTTGGGTTTTTCGGGTTCGGGTTTTTCGGGATTAGAAAACTAAGACCCGTTCGGGTATTTTAAAACTTCGGGTTCGGGTTCGGGTTTCGGTGTATGCCAATTAAAAGAGGACAAACTTAAAAATTGACTCTCAAAAGGGATATTTTTTAAAAGGATATTGAAAAAGGGGCATTTTTAACAATTTCTCTTTATTTTAAGTTGATACCAAAACATACATAGAAACAAAATCAGAAAAGAGAAAACATACATAGAAACAAAATAAGAAAAGAGAAAACATTAAACATCTATATATACATTTTTGAAGTAAAATATGAAATAATTCTTAGAGTTGCCACTTATTTACAAGAGAATGTCATTGTCATAAATGTTTATCTATTAATTAATATTACAAATTATTTTCGAAAATATTTTAAAAACCATGGCTTCCAAAGATGGTAACAAATTGATTTTATTTCTAAATTCGATTAATTGCTAATTTCCTAAAACCTCTCTACCTAATTTAAACATTAATATATGTTTCTTTTTTCACTTTTATATGATTTTATATTTAATTTTGTTTTGAATTTATATAAAATACATATAATTGATAAAATATTATTTTTTTCTACATATGATGTGATTCAAATTTTTAAAAACGGACGTATATTACTGAATCGATGAAAAAAAACAAAATGCTGTTTAATTTCATGGGGCGGGGTTATATGGCGGGACGGATTTGAGTTGATATTAATACGGGAAGGTATACTACGGGTGAAATCTTAAAATTAAAAATAAAAATATAATTATATAATCTTAAACACTAAACAAACCAAACAATATTAACAAAACAAATCTAACACAAAATTTAAAGTTTTTATTTAAAAAAATTGATCCGCAATGTACCGGAGTAAATTTTTTAGATACAAATTAATATCAAATTATTATAATAGTCCATCATTAGAAATGCTTGCCAATATTAACACTACACCTACAAATCTTCTAAGTACATCAATACAACTTAACACATTTAGGTAACAAATATAACAACTCAAAAACAATATTTATATATATCAACTATATTAAGAGAAATTTTTTAAAAAATGTCTTTTTTCAATACCCCTTTTCAAAAATGCCCCCTTTGAGAGTCCATTTTTAAGTTTGCCCTCTTTTAATTTTTAATGACCATTTTACCCTTATTTGAAACAAAATTAGGTCCACAAAATACAAAATATTTTTTGGCGGGAAAAGTGATCCCGCAATTTTCCCGCCAAAACACTTGTAAAAACCTTTAAAATATCTTGTAAAATTTTCCCGTAAAAAATTTTCCCGCCAAAAAATTTTTTATGCAGGAAAAGTGATTCCGCAATTTTTTTGGCGGGAAAAATTTGCAAGGTATTTTAAAGGTTTTACGGAGTATTTACAAGTGTTTTGTAAGGTTTTACAATGTATTTTAAAAGGTTTTACAAGGTTTTTTTTTTTCTTCTTTTTTTTTTCTTTTTTTCCTTTTTTTCTTTTTTTCCTTTTTTTTTTCTTTTTCTTTTTCTTTTTTTTTCCTTTTTTTCTTCTTTTTCTTCTTTTTTTCTTACAAGGTATTTATAACTTGTAAAACCTTATAAAAAACTTGTAAAACCTTATAACTTGTAAAACCTTATAAAATAGCTTGTAAAATCTTATAATATCTTATAAATACCTTATAAATACGTTGTAAAACCTTTTAAAATACATTGTAAAACCTTATAAATACCCTGTAAAAAACTTTTAAAATACCTTGTAAATTTTTCCCGCCAAAAATTTTCCCGCCAAAAAAATTGCAGAATCACTTTTTCCGCAAAAAAAAATTTTTGGCGGGAAAATTTTACAAGGTATTTTAAAGGTTTTACAAGTTTTTACAAGTGTTTTGGCGGGAAAAATTGCGGTATCACTTTTCCCGCCAAAAAATATTTTGTATTTTGTGGACCTAATTTTGTTATATTTCCTTATATATTTGTGATATCTTTTATTAAAAGAAGGGTAATTTAGTCATTTTGTACATAAAAAAGGGTATTTTTAAAAATGGACAGCCAAATGGGGCATTTTTGAAAAGGGGTATTGAAAAAGAGGCATTTTTGTGAGTCTCCCCTATATTAATTATAATATAAAATAAACAAATGAGAAATGATTTTTTAAAATTGTGAATTTCAAAATCCAATAAATTATAAAATATTTTATAAAATACATAAAATACAATTTTGTCCCACTGGAGGGGTCTAATTCCTAGTTACTATAATATTGTTACTTTAACTTTGAAGTAAATTTTCTTTGAACAGTGAATGAATTTACGTTAACAAATTCTCGAAATTAAGAGCAAATTGCTTTCCCTATTTTTTGCACCATAGAATAAGTTAAGATCTTACTCGTTTTTGGAGAGATTTAGTTAGGGGAAAATTGAAAATTAAGGATAAATAATTAAACTATTGTCCATCTATGCATTCTATGACCAAATATCACATATTCCTAATTTACCCTTTGTAATTGATTTAACCAATCTGTCAAATAAAATTCATA
>NW_003302548.1:2730918-2755267 GCF_000004255.2 Arabidopsis lyrata subsp. lyrata | reverse complement strand
TTAAAGCAAACGGATCTTTGAGTATAATTAACTTTTTTAAACTGACCCAAAATTAAACCTCGACTAATAACGGATACTATTGTTTCGCAATAAATACAATTGGATACCGATTAGAAAATTAAATATTTAAACAATCAAAACAATCTCGACTTATATGGTATCTTCTTAATTACTCGATTAACCATTAAATGCATATACTAATAAAGTATTCCTTTAAATTATACCATCAACAAGCAAATCTACCGTAAGATCTTTAAATATGGATACTAATAATGTGGATTTGATATTGCGAACAATATAAACCAATATTTTCCAAAACCTATTTCGCTAAGATGATTTTTAGAATTATTCAACAAGATGATAAATATTTATTAAATTTTGTGAATCATCAAAAATAATAATTAATTTTTAATCATTATATTTCACCTTTCAAAGTTTCAATCTCTCATCTAACAAATAAGATACAGATTCTATTATTCCTATGTCCAAACTCTATTTTGTTGTATGACTAAATAATAATGGGAAAATTAGAAAAAAAGGCTATCTACTAAAAATTTTGTCCATATATACTTTTTTGATGAGATTGTAATTTTGGACGAAATTACCCCTACACCCTATTTTAAATATTTTTTTAAAAAAATAATCAGAAAAACAGGTAGATATACAAGAGTAGAGGTGATTTGTAGTGAAATTTTTTAGATTTGGTTAAAAAAAAATTGATTTTTTTATAGATAAAGTTTCGTCTAATTTTGTTAGAACACGTTTTCTAGAGTTCTGCGAAACTCAGAGTGTGTATTCTGCATTTTTGTACATGTTCTACATATTTTAGACTAGATTTCTGTTCTGAAAATTTTAGAAGTCTGAAAATCATATATCTAAAATATTTAGAACATGCATTCTACGCTTTACTCTATATTCTAAATATTTTAGAATAGCCGTTCTACTAATTTCTACATCTTCTGCCATCGTTAGAAATTGTAATCTTCGTTTAGAAGGAATATTCTACGATGTTGTAGATTTCATTTTCTGAAATTTTTAGAATGCTCTAAATATAGAAAGTAAATCTTTAGAGAAGGAAACAAAATATATTTTTGAGATTACGTTTTAAATGGATATTTATTGTTTAGATTATGATCTACAAGATGTAAAAGTCGTTGTCTACGTTTTTAGACAAAATTAAAACCTAAAACGTTTTCTAAACCCTAAGTTTGTAATCATCTAAGTCGTTGTCCACCACCTTTTTTTTTTTAATGCTAAGAACACGTCTCCTTTCAAATTCTAAAAAGCTTCATGATCCTTTTGCTTGTTCCTAAAGCTGATAGACGTGATGGGAGAAACCCCCTCTCCCCAAAAAAAGAACAAAAAATGTAAATACTTTGAATTCAAATAACACAATCTAAAACCAGACAGCCCCTTATATGACTTGTGGGTTTCATTTGCCTCTTCTTTAATTTTCTTTTATTTCATATCTTTCTTCTTTATGTACATGTACAGCTGATGATCACTGATCTTAGTTTAGAATAAATAATGGAATCTTACGTCTCTGCAAACTTAGGTTTATATTGGGAATAATATACATAAATTAATCATCAACATATGTTTCTTCAAATCCCTGTGGGGATTGTAGTTACCAAGAGATAATTTTGATTTACAACTCCAATATGTGTTCTTCTACGAAAGAAAAAAAAAACGTTATATTAGGTCTAGGATTAGAAGAAAGACTCTTTCTCAATTGGAAGTTTTAATCTTTTAGATTTCTATTTAGTTTTTATAAATAAATTAGGAAGTTTTATTTTTTAATTAATTTTGAGTGAAAATGAGGGTAAAGTTGGGTTTTGATTTTTTAAAAAACCTATTTAACCAATCTACAAAAAAAAGTGTTATATGGACAAATTTTTAAGTAGATATCCTTTTTTCCAATTTTTCCAATAATATTCCCATTAGAGCTGTCAAAGCGAGTTGATTTGTCCCGTTAAGCCCGTTTTGTGATAGGCAAAATATATTTTGACATATAGTTAGTCGGTCCACACGACCCGCGGGTAGCATATATGAAACACAAACCCGTCCCGCAAATGTATGCTGATTTGTGGGGTTGTCTGTGGATTTTGTTTAATTAATTTTAAAGTAACGTAAATTTAAAATACTACTAAAAAAAAAAAAAAATTAGAGAAAATAATTTTATATATCATTATATTTATAAATATTATAATTTCATTTATTAAAAGTTTTTTAAATTAGAAAATGTTGAATAAATTATATTTTTATCAATAAATACTAACATGTAGGCTGATCCGCCAACTCGCGGACGAAAACCGATTAAAACCTATGATCCACTGCGAATTAATCCATGTGTCCCGTTTATTTACGGGTTTAATATATTTTCCCAATTCTGCCCCATAGTGAGATGATTTGGGCTCGACCCACGGTTTTTGATCTATTTTGACTGCTCTAATTCCTATGAATCGTCTAATTTTAGACCTCTAAAACATAAAATTCCATTTTGTAATCATAATTAATATGATCGGTTTAATTATAATCAATTGAATATGTTCTCTACAATTCGTTATTATGAATATTTATATGTACACTACACGATTCGCTCTACTTAAAACATGCACAATATTAAAATCAACGTATGTAAACCAATATTCTCCCGCGGTGGACCGCGGGTCCGATCCTAGTATATGACCAATATTAAAGTATATATGACCAACCATGGATATAGAATGCATAGGTGGACAAAAGTTTAATTATTTATCCTTTATATCCAATTTTCCCTCTAGTTAGTATAGAAGTCAACTCTCACTCGTTTTGGAGAGATTCTTCTAAAGGTATTGGCAGCTTCCATTTTTGGACTAACATTACATGGATTTTACCAAAATGTACATTTCAGAAGATTAATTATACTAATAATAGTAATAACGACGACCAATGACGATAATAATGTCACCATACTAAGTATATATATATCTCACAAAGCTAGGACTTACACATTAATTAATTTCATCACTCAAACTCCTTTTGTTTGCTCTTCGATGGCAGGAGCATCTTTAGTCACTTCTTCTTCTTCCTCTTCTTCCAATGTATCATTGATTTCAACGAGACCTCAAGTATTCATCAATTTCCGAGGAAAAGAGCTACGCAAAGGCTTCATCAGCTTTCTTGTGCCTGCCTTGAAAGACAATAACATCAACGTGTTTATAGACGATCAAGAGGAGAGGGGCAAATATCTAACTAGCCTGTTTGATAGGATGGGTGAGTCGAAAATAGCGTTGGTTATCTTCTCGGAAGATTACACCGAGTCAAAATGGTGTTTGGATGAGCTGGTACAGATCAAAGAATGTATGGATCAAAACAAACTTCGAGTGATTCCCATCTTCTACAAGCTTGATCCCGCGGTGGTGAAACGTCTTCAAGGAAAATTCGGCGATCAATTCAGGGATCTGGAATATAGATATAAACATAAACCAGAAAGACCCCAAAAATGGAAGGAAGCTGTGATTTCTGTTTGCCAAACGTTTGCCTTGTTCTTGCCCGAACACAGGTTTTTATTCTTCCACATCCAAGATTTTGTCTGTTTCTTGTAGTACAATTATAAAGGAAAGCTAGTTACGTTGACTCATTGATTTTTTTTTCCTTATATAAAAGTGACACATCCGATAAAGATTTCATAATGTTAATCGTCAAGGAGGTTGGGAAAGTGCTGCCGGAAGGAGGTTTCTCGGTCTCTGCAAGTCAACATAGTCTCACTATGAGCGAGGCACAAAAGTAAGAGCATTTCTCACTGTTAATTCAGACCATCTATGATATCTTGATGAAACTACAGAGAGCTTCATGAATAGCATGTCTGATGAATAATTTAATCATCAAATGATAGGTTAAGATAATTATCTAAGTAATGGGATTTCCAAAAATTTTAAATAAATCATTAAAAACTGGTTTTAATTGATTATGAGGTTTCATTTTTATAAGTCTATTATTAATACGTTGTATATTACTTTTCAAAAACGTGAAGATTTGAGAAATGTTCTAAATGACAGAAATAGCAAAATCATGTTTTTAAAACAAAAAAAAAATTGTAAAAAATGTCTAGTATTTTTTTTCCTTCATTATTGCTTTGCCATTTATAATAGAAAAGTCTACATTTCCTTCTTAAGGATAAATTAAAAAAATCTGACATTTGCATGAAAAAGAAAAATATATATAGTGAAGCCAAAAAATGTAAGTTACTAGCTATGTGTTATTTTCTCAGCTACTATCCATTATTTTCCTAGTGAACTAATCTATGTTCAAAATTCAAATAAAAGGAACAAACCTCCGAGCTTGTGTTTCCTTAGAACTTTCTCATTTTGATGCTTGGATTTATGTTCAGTGAGGAAGCCGTTGAAATTTACTGGCCAAACAACATGACTGAAATTTTCAGAATAGGAATCAGTTACCGGGGCTATCGTACGAGGTGATAACATTTTGCTTTTCTTGTTTAGTTGATTTTCTTTATATATGTGTTATGTGTATTGGTATCAGTAAATGAAATTGACATGGAGATTTATATATCGACAGTTCAAATTCTTGGTTCTCGGGAGACCAAAAGGTAACACTTTCATGATTGGCGCAAGGGGACTTTCTATTACATAGTCAGAGGATTCAAATTATTGGACCTGGCTCACTCTACCAAACCAAAATCCATAGTAAAACTTCTCTTAACATTATTTATTTTTACGAGTTAGAGAGATAATTTTTAAAAACCATCAAAAACGCATTTTAGAAAATTATTTTAAACTTTTTTTAAGAGCTTTCTTACAATTGATTTGTGGAATTTTCTTGTAAGTTTAGTAATGTTTGGCCTACATATATTCGAAGATTTATTGTCTCATTACTAAACACAATATTTTTCCAGCGAATCAGCCGTGGAAATTGCGTATTTGAGAAAAGTAAGCTCGCTAGACGTAGAAGGAAAGTTTGACACACGATATCTGTCCCCGAGTACAAGGTACGAGGTAGTGTTAGTGGTGTTGTTGCAATACACCAAATTCAAATGGAAGAAACCAGTGAAGCTGAAGCTGGACTTACTTTGTAGTATAGAGCAACCGCAAGAGTGTTGTATGAGCATGGCAGGTCACATAACTAATCAATGGATTGATATTCCAGTTGGCGAGTTCACCACATCGGTGACAAACATCGGGGAAATCTCTTTTGCGATGTATGAACATGAGTGCCAACTGTGGAAGTCAGGGCTCTTTGTCAAAGGTGTTACAATTCGTCCCAAATACTAAGTCATTCATAAGCATTATGGACCTCTCTCTCTCTCTCTATCTTCATCCATCATTTTATGTACCATATATGTAGAGCAAGATGATATTTATTGATTGATTATTTGATACAACATACAAAGATCTATATATACATTTTTGGTGAAGATTTGGCCTCAAAAATCCTTTTACAATTTAAATATTGTACTTTTAGTCCCTACAAATAAAATCTGACAAAATATTTGTCTTAATGAAATTTACAAATCAATTAATAAACTCATCTAACAATTCCTAATTTTTCGTTTACGAGATATCAACTCCTAACAAATGGAAGTCAAATATTCGTAATTAAAACTCTTAATCACCATAATCTCGGTCATATCTTCGAAATTTAATCAACTAACCAAAACTAATCCTAATCAAAGCGTATATACCATTTTAAAAAATTCGTTTAACCAAATATGAGAAAAATTTATCAAATGAAAACTAATAAAACCTCCAAATCATTTTAATATCTACATTTGCATTTAATTAACATTGCTATTAAACCTAATCCTATCTAAATTACCAATAATCTTTCGCAAGAATATCTCATCAGTTTGATTTACTCTCAAACTACCTTGAGCCCGATAATCACTCTCCAGAATCGTTTTCCAGTTTTAGCAACGACATATATTCCTCTCAATCATTGAATGGTACCTGCATTCATTCTCCGAGATTATCTCACTTTAATATCTCTCTTATATCCATTTATAACAAGAAATATATTGCATTACAAACTAATAATCACGCATATTCCTTTTATGTTGGGATCCAAAGATTTTATACCTAATTTTATTCTCCTAAATATATTTTAGCGTGATCACAACTCTACATGCTTAACCTAATTCATTTTACTATATATACACTCATTTGCATTTCAACTCTCACCATCGGTAACTAAACATCTCACTTCACTACCCATCAAAACAAACATTACAAAGTCCACAATGGCTGCTACTTTTGGTTACCTCAAAGATGTCCGTCCTTACAAGATTGGCTGGAGAGTGCAGGTGAAAGTCCTCCACGCCTGGAAACAATACACTTCTGATACTGGTGAGACTCTTGAGTTGGTGTTCTCTGATGAACTGGTAAGCAAATACAAAACATATCAATTTTCCTATACACATCATTTTATCTATTTCCTACCATAACTAATACTTCATTTTGCAGGGGAAGAAAATTCATTGCACTGTCAAAAAGGATTTGGTCTCCAGGTATGTCAACAGTCTAACTGTTGGAGATTGGGTCTTAATTGAGACATTTGGTCTTAGTTATGCTGGTGGTCAATTCCGTCCCACAAATCATCTCTACAAGATGACTTTTGTCAACACCACTACTGTATTTGGTTCTGAACCTAAGTCTGAATCAAACTACCTGTCTTTGGCCAAGTTCCAAAAGATTCACAGTGGAGAGCTTAATCCCCACATTTTGGTTGGTAAGTGATCTATTTATTAAATATGTAAATCATATATATTTATTCTTTTACTATATTATATACTAAACATTTGTATTTGTTTTAACAGATGTCATGGGCCAAATTGTTATGGTATCTGAGTTGGAGAACCTTGAGGCTAATAATAAGCCTACTTGCAAGCTTGATTTCGAAATGAGAGATGAGACGTGATATTTTAACTCTCAACATACTCAGTTTTAGCTTTACAGATTTTCAATATACTGATCTTTTGTATTTGTTTTAGGGATGTGAGAATTGCAGTTACTTTGTGGGGGTCATTTGCTCAGACTGTTTACACAGCCTGTCAAGCTGCTGAAGGCAAGACTGTCGTGTGTCTGATTCGATTTGCTAAGATAAAGGCATTCAAAGGTACCTAACAACTACTCTCAATCATACATACATATGTAGCTACTTTCAGACAGTTTTTGACTTCAGTTCTTATATTACCTAGGTGTTAGGAGCTTATCAAATTCATTTGATGCTACTCAAGTCCATGTCAATCCAGCCTACCCTGAAGTAGCTGCTTTTATCCAATCGTAAGACTTGCCCTAATTATATAGTTCTTATTCTATTTTCTCGATAATTGTTTCATTACCTGCTAACTCATATGTTAAAAATTAGACTCCCGGATGATGGTATAATCTGTGTATTCCGTGAGAGAGTACCAAGATTTGCTATTGTCAATGCCAAAAACGAAGATTATGATGAGTTTCCAAGGAACACAATTTCAGAACTCATCAGTTCTATGGATGTAAGAAACTTTGCTTTCTCAGTCTTTATATCTAGCTTTCTCTAAGTTATATTTTCTATTTTCTTAGGTTGGTAAGGCAAGGCTGATGTGTACGATCTATGCCATTGATACTGATTGGGCATGGTACTACATTAGTTGCAAATCTTGCAATAAGAAGGTCACACATGTCCATGCTGGGGTTAATGGTGTCAACAACAAAGGGAAGAAACCTAGGTTCTGGTGTGACGCGTGCAAGTCTGTGGTCACAGATGTCATTGCTACGGTAATATTCGTAGTCCTGAGTTGTCGTTCTTAAATATATAGCTTCAGTAGCCATCTTATTACATAATTATCTGTTATAGGCTATGATCTATGCTAAGTCATGGATATACTGTTGAGGCAAGACTCCTACTGTTTGATTCAATTTGCTCTGAAATCATTGGTGAATCTGCAGCATCTGTGCTTGATGGCTCAGTTGATGAGGTATGTGCTACTATAATACATACAAAGCTTTTTTTAAAAAAAACATACCAAGCACTGTACTGACTTATACAATACTCTGTAGATTGATGATCCTGAGGATTTGCCTGATCCGGTTAAGAATCTTATTGGGAAGACATTTCTCTTTCTGGTCTGGATTGAGAGAGCAAACATCTTTGATGGAAAAGAAATCTACAAGGTTTCAAAAGTTCTTCAGAAGAATGGACTACTTGAGGAACAATTGTTGGAAGAATCTTCTGACATTGTCAATGCTGCCTCAATTGTATCTGCTGATCAGGTAACTCCTCAGGTTGATATATATAATCTTTGTTTATGTTAATCATCCAACTGTGAGTTTTTGACAACTTGAATTTACTTTTCATTTCTATGGCCAGGTACCTCTAATGCTGGAGTGTAGTCAAGAGACTACTGACTCAATAACTCCATCCTCTAAGCGTGTTTACCCCCTTAATGTTGGAAGCTCTGATGGATCATCAACTTCAAAGAAGTTGTGTATTGAACCAGTGGACTTGGAGAAGTCTAATCCGGAGTTTGTGGGGGAGGTTATACTGGAGTTAGCAGATGTTAAGGCAGAAGACAAAACAAAGGAGAATGTTGATATGAAGAACAAAGGTAAGGTGGTCGAATCTGAGGAAGTTAAGCATGATGATGGTGGAGCTGTGAAGAAATTTGTGGTGAAGAAGGAAGATATCAAGGTGAAGATTGAAAAAAAGAAGTGATCTCTTTAAATCCCTATATGTTTGGATTGTTTCTTAAGTTTGTTTGCTATTTCTGTTGAGAACTATTGCTTCAGTTTTATTTGGTTTTTTCATTTGTTTCTACTGTTGGTTCTTTATGTTTTAAGTTGAATCCTTCAGCGGTATTCAACTTAAATTGAATAATTAAGTTCCTTTTTTCCTAAAATTCATTTGCCTACTATGGTTGTCTTCTGTTATAATTTCATAAACATTTTTATACATAACCTTAGTGCTTTAAGTTTTATCCCCCTAACATGATGTTTTCATGAAAATTAACCAATTATATAGTTTCCGAATACTTACTTTTATGGTTTGCTTGAGACAGTTTTTTGCCAACTGCACCATAACCTATATAAAGATTATCCTGTAAAAAATAAACCAAAGAGTCATTAAGTATTTTTACTTAGATCATTAATGTAATCATAGGGTTATGCATCTAAGTAATAATACATACAAAAGTTTGATGTTCTTATAATAGTATTTAAACAAAATATATACATGTCAATATATTGTTAAGATTTTCAAAATATTTAATCGGAGATAAATATGGAAACTGTATATATATCAAATCATTGAGATACTTGCTTTTTCCAAGTATATTGCTAATGTCAGTCAAGTAATCATTGCTTATAGATAATATAGAAATTTACACGTTTTTTAAGACTCAAACGTTTCATATTTTCTATAACTTCTACTTCTATTCTTCAAACCTGTTAACTATCTTCCCTACATATAAAGAACAGTTTCTCTTTTCTTCTCCACGAAAACTCTCATTCATCACACATTTTCTGTAAAAGGTCAAAGCCGACTTGGCTAATGGAACCTCATCACTACCTATCTGATTTGAATGTGAATCAGACGAGATGGTTGGTCCATGTTAAGATCCTAAGCATGTGGAAGGAGCCTCTGGTGAATGGTAGGGTTGAGACCAGAATGATATAGGCGGACAAAAAGGTATAAACTTAAATGACTATGGATTCTCTACTTTATATTTTATGCTTGGTAGTTTTTGTTGGTTGTGATCAACTCATGTATGGATTTTTATGTGATTTTAGGGTACTAGGATCGATGCAACTATTCCAAATCGATCTTACAATTGGAATTTCAAGCTGTACTGAAACCAACCTTATGGTATTCGCATGTCTGACTTTGAGGTTCTGCAAACTCAAGAGAAGAAAATCAAATATTGTTGCTTCCCATATCACATCAAGTGCAACGCAGACACTACTATGTGGCCTATTAGTGTTGAATGCCCTTATAGTTTCTTTGATTTTGTTTTTCTAGAGACTGTTGAGTTTGCTATGGAAGAGGAAAAAGAGTTTGTAACTGGTAAGGAATTTTATAACAAATTTTATTTAATGTTAGATTATATGGATCTTACTGAACTCTGTTTGTTCTGTTTATATCATCTACTTAGATGCTATTGGTGTTGTCTCGGCTGTGACAACTATCAAAAGGTTTCCTTATGTCACACGTCTGGGTGGGACAGATTATGAATCAAGATATGTGGCCTTCAAGTTAGTGGACCTAGAGTAAGTTTGACTTCTATTGAGTTTGTATCATGTGTTGTGAGTTATCATGTCATCTGCAATTGTTCTTTTTACATAAACGTTTTGTTTCAACACACTATAGGGGTAAGGAGATCAAATGTTGTGCTGTTGGTAAGTGTTGTGAGTTGTTTGTGACTAAATATGCTAAACAGACCACTGCGCCTACTTACAACTACCAACCTATAGTGGCTGTTCTCCGGGGCTGGAGAATCTCAGAGGTTTTTGGTAAGTTTTACAAAAAATAAAGGTGTTTTCATATAAAGGTATCAAATTGTGAGAGTTTTCTATCTATCTGATCCTAATTCATATGAATTAACTACATTTGTCTATATTGTCTCTTAACTATAGTTTGCTTGCATTAAACTTCAGGTACAATTGTTTTAATGAGTGAACATGGTTGTTCACATCTCTACCTAAACCCAAGGTTTCCTGATGTAGATGTCAGAAGATACATGTAAGTTTCTGCCTACACTTATGATTCAAAAGACTCTAAAATTATGAATCATTTTAGTAGCTCTAACATTTTGTTTTTTGTAACACAGTCAGGATTTCACTGAGAAGCAAAGAGCTGACGCTGAGGTTGTGATGTGGGAGGTGGTTGCAGAGAACCAGTAGATGGAGTATCTGTTTCGTTGAGGACCTATGTTAACTTATTGTCCTGTTTTTATGTTTTCCTATTGCACCGTTGGATTCTGTTTTTTCCTCTATTTCAAACTATGGTTACCTTTTGAATAACATGTGTTCATGTGTAATAAATTTCACTTTATGTGGGAATTATAACTCTTATTTGATAACTAATTTAATTTCGTAGCATATTTTTATTGACTTTTTTTGCTTGGTTAATACTCCTAAAATTTATTACTCAAACATAAGGCTCAAGGAAAGACATTTATATGTTTCTTTCTAAACATGTAAGTAGTATTGAAACATACCTTAAGTACTTATTCAATATTAATGACTTAGGAGTTAGCTTGATTCTGTCTATATGTCTTTGCCCTGCAACACCAAAAAAAAGAAAGTTTTATTTCTTTAGGCTACACAATCAAATCACACAATTAGATTTTATTCTGTCTAGGGTTACGTCTAAGAAAGGTTTGAAAATCTTAATACTAGACAAAGAAGGAAAAATTCAGAAGCAAACAACCAATGTTGTTTTCAAGGAGGTTTTTCAGAACATAGGCTAACTTTCCTAATATCATTCTCTGTGAATTGGTTCAGAGAAGGTATGTTTTCTTATTTTAACATACTCTACCGATTTCAATTATGGCTTGAAAACCCCACAATTAAATATTAACACGGAAACAGTTTCTAATTTTCTCAGGCAGCAATCAAGTAACTCAACAGCCAGACAAACAAGCTACCATTCAATATATGATCATTTCAGACATTTCTTTTTTTTTCAATCTTCAATGAAATTATGAGCTCTATCTTTTTATTTCTTTCAATATCTGCCTCAAACATTGTACTACCAGATTGAAGTATGCCTATTCACCATATCTTCTAATCAATCAGCTATAGTTATCTAGAACTACATTTCTAGAAATCAACATATACATTCCAATTAGCTAAGTCAACTATACATGCAGAGATATACAAGTATCTACATCAAAGAAACTTTATCTACTAATTTACTAAACAACCATATACAGTATTCACATGAACCAGAAACAAAGCTATTGGAAAGAAAAGCTATCAATTACTCTTATACGTTACCAATCAATTGAATTTAGTAGAGAAAGTTTGAGACTTTCATGTGTTACCTCAGTAATGGAAGCTTCTTCTGATTGATGATCTCCATCTTCTAGGTTTCGAACTCCATAGATGCAAATTGCATCGTTGAATTAGCTCACCAGTATTATAGAACCACCAGAAATATAATCACTCTTTCAATCTCCAAGCTCAAGAGAAATCAAAAAGCAGAAATTTTTGAAAATTTTTGATATCATATTTAAATATTTCTAACCATAACCAAAATTTTTGAACCAAAACATATATTTGCACATTAACAATAAAGTCCTTATACACTTTCAAAAGTTTTTTAATATACAACAAACACAATAAGACGATACGTACTTTGTACACAACCCGGTACATCGTCGCTTACTGAATATTAATCTCATTCGTTTTATTATAAATATTCAAACATACAACATACTACTCGTACAATTAGCACTACATTGATTTTCATATAGATTCTAATCACACATCTAAATGGGTTATATAAAGACTTATTATGTTTAAAACCTATATTCATTTTTCTTAAAAAAACATATATTATTTTCTTAAAAAAAAAATAGTCCCGCGGTGTACCGCGGGTCAATCCCTAGTATATATACATGAAACTAAGAGAGAATCTATACAAAATATGAATAAAGGATATAAATGAATATATTAATTATAAGAACTTATAACTAAGATAAAAAAAAAAAAAAACTTATAACTAAGATATGATCTTATGATCCCAGAGGAAAGTCCAATCTTGGTAGAGAGTGCCTCAAGTAACGATTGAGAGACTTTTCGTACACACGCCTCCACTAGTTGACCCCACGACCCCATAAAAGGGATAGTGACACATCGACGATACTAGCACGTCCTTATCATTTATTTAGTTTTCTGATTTATTTATATTAATTTCATGGTATAGCTTGGCTGTGAGTCTGTGACAGTAAGAGATAAATGATGCTCACATATTACAACCCTTTTTTTTTTTGTGAACAGTTGTAGTTTCATACAGTTATCTATGAAATCGAGTTACAGGAAATCTAACGAAGGATATTTCTTAAACTTATGTTAGAATCCAAAGAAATACATTCTATAAATTTTCCTAATGAGACCAGTAATTGTGAAACAACTCAGGGGAGAGTTCATCAACTAAATTTAGGTATCAAGCGGGGATTCTTAATTAGTAGGTGAGAAATCCCACTCTTGATCTTCATAAACTCACTTGGCACATTTTCGATTCCATAGCATACCATCATGATTTTTACTCCTCAATTTCTTACAAAGAGATTGGTGAGATCTGCACCAATCGGCTTGAGTTTGTCTGTGAAGAAGTTGATCCGATATTTCTGTTGGGTCTCTTGCTGAGAAAGGCGTACCATGTTTTGCCCCCATCATGTTAAGTGTTGTCTTCTGGCTTGAATCATCATTAGCTTTTCCAAGAAGGTACGTGAATGGATAATTATTGCCCTCTAACCACAGAGAAGGGGAACAAAATAGATTGCAGTCAAGAACGGGTTCATCTAGTAAAAGCTTAAACCCCTTTGAACCTTTATAGTTAACTCGCTTAATCATTCTGTTACATACATTTTTTTTTTTGAATGTAATGTTAAATTATATTCAAAAGAAAAAATAAACGTTTTTACAACTTGTGCAACGGTTTGCTAAAAAGGGAACAGCTGAGAAAAAAATTTAAACATTTAGACAGCCAAGAAACTTAGATACGAGCTTTGATCCATGTTTGGTATGCTGTCTCATATCGCATATCTCCTTTTATGCGAATCGCCGAAATCCGATTCCTTACTTGCTTATCAATCCAAGCTATTAGACAATATGCTCGTTGCGGACTCTCCCCGTGTCTTCTTCTATTCCGTTCTTGCCAAATCGTATAGACTACGACTTGCGTAACGTCTCTTATAAGAAATCCATCCACTCTATCAAGCCGTTCATTTGAGATGTAATCGAGAATGAGGGGCCAGTTGATTGTGTACCTAGCTTTTAGAAGTCCTTTTGCAAGAGCTGCCCAGATTTGTGAGCCATATTGACATGAGAAGAAGAGGTGATCTCTGGTCTCCAACTGGTTTTGACAAAGTACGCAAGTTCCCGCTGCTCCTTGGTTCCATTTTATCATACGCTCACCCGTCGAGAGTCTATTGTGGGCTGCTAACCACATGCAAAAAGAATATTTTGGTGTTGCGTATGCAAACCAAACTCCTCTATGCCATGAGATTGTGGTGGTCGTGGTTCGAATATGGTTCCATGTATCTTTCATAGAAAACTTTGGCCCAAAAATATCATTCTTCCCCTTCCAAACAACAGAGGGATCATCCTTACGTGGTACAAAATCATGAGGGCTGAAAGGTGACAACAGCCAAGCTAGACTTCAAACGACAATGGCAGGGCTCCACAAAACGAGAGGGTTAAAACATTTGCCGTGCACGAAAGATAGCCATTTCAGATTATGATCAATGTGAGAGAGAACTATGAAAAATAAATTTCTTTATTCAACTGTAAAAAAGAGTCTTACACAGCTTAAAATACCAGAAAGATACCAAACAAGACCCTGAAATTAACTTGAACCAGAAACAGAAACTTAATGTCTCTAATAAGAGACTTCCTTTCTGCTCTGTAACTTGTCCAGACGTCCATTGAACACTGAAGTTAAAAGAAAATAAAATGATGGTAAAAAAAAGCTTTTGTAAGCAAAAATTACTCTGCCAAATCCGTTGGCGATGGTAAGAAAGAGGCTTTTGTCTGAAGCAGATGCTTTAGCTTTACACAGAGAGCAAAAAGTACATCAACTGCTCTAGAAGGACTTGCTCCACCAATGACATCTGTAAAGATACACGACCATGAACCACATTTTTACAAAGGGACAATTTTCTCTATAACTACTTGGAGTTTTTGGTAAGAATATGGCTCACCTGAAACATCGTCATCCCCCCTTGGATATTTTTCAACTACTTGCTTGGAGATCTCCCATTATTGGAGTTACACTTGCCCCACAAGTTCGGGTGATACTGGATGGTATCAATTCGTCTGACTTTTCGTTTATTCTTTGGTCGTCTATCAACACTTCTTTTTTTATTTTTCGCTGAGGTTCCTTATAGCTCACTTCAACAGGCATATCATACGTTGCCTCATGAGAACTGTTTTTGTTTTTATTTTTTTCGTACACCAAACTCAAACCGCACCTCAACACCTTTCCTATCTCACTTGTCCCACCTGTCACAGTAAACTCAAGGGAGGCTTCAGTAAAATTGCATTTGTCAGAGTTCTCGTCTTTGAGACACCTTATGGTATGTGGGCAACTAATGTAGGCTATAAAAACATGATTTGACTGAATCGTTTCTCCTTCTCTAGTCCAACTTCCTACTGGGCAAGTAAAGGGGATCCATGATGTTCTTCCAGCTTTTATCGTAAAGGTGCATGCCACCGACAAGCCGCTGGTTTGATCTTCGACACCAGGAAATGAGATTACAGCACATAAAGCTATCCCAGAAAGGCTCTTGTCATGCCAATGTGGGAGCAGTTTGAGTTCCAACCGAGATCCAACTCCGTCATGACAAAACCACGAAGGCACCTCACATCCAGGGAAGCAAGTGGTGAACAAAGCCTCTGAACTAAGACCCTGCAACATTATAGAAAAGGAAAATCATAAATTGTGGAGTTTCATTTTAATATAAGAATCAAAGAGAGGGATACAGAGAGCCACATACATGTAATAGAATTAGATATAGAGAGGTACCTCATCATAGTGTTTACGAGCATCTGATAGTAACTGGCATTTCCTTTGCGCATACGATGCAATTTCCTCCTTTGCAGCTTGCTCCAGGTTACCACAGTTGGTGAAATTGAAAGTGCAGTGGTTCTGCACGGTCGGCATGATGCGGGCCAGCGGTTTTGCAACAGTCTTCAGTGCGCTACAGCCGTCTGCATCAAAGTACTGAAGATTTGGTGGTAACTCTGGAACAGAGGTAAGACTCTTACAATACTTCAAATCCAGCCGTGTTAATTGAGAAAGTTGATTGATGTCAGCTGGAATGCAGCTAAGATGATCATTGAAGCTTAAGCATAGATACTGCACTGATGGTAACTGTGGCATCGTTTTTATGGCTGTCCTATCCAGGAGTAAAATTTTTAAAGAGCTCTTGTTGACTTCTGGAAAATTCTGGAGCTTTTTACAACCAGAGAGTACCAGCTTTTGAAGAGCTTTCAGCTTATCAACACAGGTCGGGATATTCTCTAGCAGTTCGCAGTCCTTCATATTTAATAAGACAAGTTTCTTGAGGTTCACCACGTTGTCAGGAAGTTGACTTATTGCTGTTCTGTCTAAGTGTAAAGCTTCTAGATTTTCTGGAATCAACGGGAATTTCTTGAAGCTTGTGCAGCCGCTGAGGGTGAGACTTTTCAGTGATTTGGAATCCACATCTGCAAGAGATTCAAGACGTGTGCACCCTTCAAGGTTCAGTCCTTGAAGATTTGGAGCCTTTGATAATCCTGACAAGCTGCTCAACATACTTGAGTGATTGAGATCGACCCATTTTAAGACTGGTGTATCCTGTGAGAGCAATACATTTAGCCACCAGTAAAAAAAACTACACATGTTCATTTAACGAAAAAAGGCTACAAAAACACACCTTGTCACCCTCCCAAAGTCGTTCAATCTCACTGTATGGCAGCTTAAGGTCGACGAGATTAATCGGGTTGAAAGCTTCGGGAAGTTCATCTAATGGGAATTTCAACCAGTGGAGGCATCGAACCTCTTTCAATGGTAGCTTAAGTCCATCAGGGATGTTAATCCTATTTTCAGTTTTACATTCCTGAGGACAATGAGAATTATAGACCTTGAGATACCGTAGATTAGTCATACGGTTGAAGTGATCTTTAGCTAAGCTCGTTTCGCCCTTCACTTGAGACAAATCTAGGAAAATACCTCTGACATGGGCAGCTCTCTAGTAATAATTAAAAACAATAACCAACACGATATTAGCAAAGAGAATAAAAAAAAAAGTAAGCTTTGGTCAATAACAATCAGGAGGAGCTCACCATTTCTTTCTGCACTACATTAATTTTGCCTTCCTTGATTATGTCTTGATGGCGCCACAACCTTCGTCCTGTGCGATCATCTTCAGTGGATGTTTTAGGATCAAGTTCCCTCGAAAATGTATACAGTAGATCATGCATCTCCACTCGACCGTCACAAGTATTAATCAGGAACTTATCCGTGAGAGCTTTTACTGCACTCATTGCTTCAGATGAAGCAAGTAAACTTTCTACATAAGCCACATCCTGCGATCTGAAACAAGCTATGTCTAGAAATGCTTTTTTCTGATCTGAACTCAATTCATCATAACTCACTCGGAAGACACTTTCAATAAAAGGGCTGGGACTCTCTGCGAGTAACTTCCGTTTTTCTTCCCACTGCAGCCTTCCCTTTCCATAAAGTTCTTTACCCAATATTTTGAGAGCAAGTGGAAGGCCTCTGGCAAAATGCACAAACTCTTTTGAAAGCTGCATGAAATCTTCAGGAGGATTAGCTTCATCAAAGGCATGATAGTGGAAAAGTTTCAAGCCATCTTGGTGGTTCAGTAGCGGGACCACGTAAGTATCTGTTACCCAATCCTTTAGTAAGGACATGTCATTTGTTGCAATGACAATCCTGCTTCCTTCAGTAATCCAGTCGCGTTTCCCAAGAAGAGCGTCTATCTGTTCACTTTTACTAACATCGTCAAGAATGACAAGAACTTTCTCGTTGAGAAGTAGACCCTTAAACACTTCGTATGGGTCTTCAACATTTTCTAAGGTGGACACATTAAACGCTAGTAACTCTCGTACAAGCAATTTGGGCAAGATATCAAAATCCTCGGAGGGATTTGACTTTCCACGGATTTCATCGATTAATGCGCACCTATTAAACTTATTCTGCCACTTGTTAAAGAGCTCTTTCAGCAGTGTGGTTTTACCAATTCCAGGCATACCAACAACTCCGATGATACAAGTTTTCTTGATTGTACGATCCAATTTCTCTTCCAATTCCTTTAGGCGTAGTTCGTTTCCAAAAGTCTCATGCTTTTCTTCTCCTGAGGAAGTTCGAGTGTCCCTATTTGGTGAAGGATTGACAGAGGTAGTTTGGCTTCCCTCCGATGGAATTCTGATCAGCGCTTTCCTAATGTCATCCACAGTTTTTTTTACTATTTCGCTCTCCTCGCTGCAATACGAGTGAGGAAAATTACTAATGAAATCACGACCTTGCTAAATTCCGATGAAAAGTTTTGTAATTCGATCTCTACAATTGTAATCACTAGTGTTCTACAGGGTTGAGCTTTTGATAAATTTTCAACAACTTGAGCAAAATCAGTTACCTTTTTTCATCGACCACGGTGCCCATTATACCAGAAACCGCTTTCAAAGCGTCCTCCCATTTCTCCTTCCCCTCATCATATTCATTCATGGCCAAACTCCTGAATGTATCACCAAAGTCTCCCATCAAATATTTCACCGTGGATGGCTCTACCTTGTAAAAGATGGGAATCACCTCGAGTGTTCCTTCATCCATACAATCCTTGATCTTCGCCACCTCTCTCATGCACCAGACGGACTCGGTGTACTTCCCAGAGAAGATAACCAGAGCTATTCTTGACTTCTGTATCCTATCCAATAGTATTTCTATGGGTTTGCCTCGGTCTTCGAGCTTGTCGATGAAGACGTTAATGTCCTTACTTTGCAAGGCCGTGACGAGATGGCTGACGAATCCATTGCGTAACTCTGCCCCGCGAAAATTGATGAACACTTGATGTTGAGGTGGCCGTTCTTCAACCGTCGACGATATGGCCATGGCCAAAAACTGTTTCGGGTCTGGTTGCGTTTGTTTGAAGAAAAGTTTTAGAGACAAAAGGCACAATCACAAGTTGTCCTGCATCGATAGTCTAAAGTTTTGATTTGTATTTTTTTTTTTTAACATCTATTTGATTTGTATTTTTCTATCTTCTCATGGATGTAGTTGTTTATTAATTTATTTTATTAAAGAGAAATTTTCATATATATAATATCAAATATTTTTTTATTTCCATAAAAAAAAATTATTTTTTGCACTTAGAAAAAGTACACACGTCATATTTTTTTTACTCATTTTAATATTCGAAATCTGAGTTGTACATAGGCATGTTAACGGAGCGGATATCCGGTTTTTTTAGGATATTCGTATCCGTATCCGTATCCGTATTATCCGTGATTTTAGTATCCGTATCCGTATCCGAAAATTCTGGATATCCGCTATCCGGATATCCGTTAAAAATCCGATTATCCGCGAATATCCGCGGATATCCGTAGACATGCAAAAAAATATATATATATTATTTTTTAATATAAAAATACTGTATTTTCGTATAAAAATACCGTATTTTCGTATAAAAATACTGTATTTCGTATAATTATACCGTATTTTGTATAAATATACTCATATTTTCGTATAAAAATACAAAATAACCGGATATCCGTTATCCGTTTTTAAAATTAACATTATCCGTATCCGTATCCGTATCCGGAATATCCGTTATTTTATTATCCGTATCCGTATCCGTTTTCCCAGATATCCGTTTTTTCGGATTAAAAACGAATACGGATACGGATATCCGCGGATACCGGATAATAATCTTAGGCCTAGTTGTACACACAGTTTAGAATCTCTAGTCTCTACCCAATATATGTTAACCTAATTAAAAACTCTCATCTTTCTCTTTTTCTCTAGCTTTTGAAAGTTAGTGTTACATAATCAAAAATCTTTTAGATTTGAAGCTTCTACCTAATTTAAAATAAAAAAATCTTTGATATGTGGATTTATTTTTGTTAGGAACTAAACGAAATAACAAACTGAGTTAAACACCATAAATATCATCGTTACAAGATGTAGTAAAATAGATGTATGGTTCAGATTTTAGAATTCGAAATACTAGATATAAGTATAAGTTCTTGTATTTTAAATACGCAAAACAATTGTGTATTTTTATGGAATTTAATACTTTTCTAAGTGCACAATTGTGTAGTTTTTTTGGACATTTAGCGTATTTGTATAAATTGTTTTCTGTATTAAATATAACTTTCAAGACCGATAATTCTATGTTCGGCCATTGACCCTGCCATTGCCAGCTATTGATAGTGACGTTGAGTGCTACATTTAAATTATAATAAACCAATGAGCGAAAGATTCGTTATTAAATAACCATCGCCAGTTAGGGATAATCATGTGATGCAAGGTCAGATTGGACACTAATACCCATTATTCGTACTTAACCCGTTATCTAATTTCAAAAATGTCATAAATTAAATTTTGTTTGTCGTGAATTAAATTACCAATTTTTAGTGAGTTTCCAATTGAATCGTTAACTTATGTTGACTTTACCAAATCAAACATGTCGTTAAGTCAACTGAAGGGCCAATTTAACGGAGTTAAGTTAATATTAACAGATTTCGTTAAGCTCTAAAATAACGTAGTTTGTGTTATATAAAAAAAAAAAACTGAGGTTCGACAAGTTCGAACCACTCACCTTGGAGGGTAAACAATCGTTACATAATGAATGTTATAATCATTTTACAAAAATTAAAAGATATACTCTTCATCATCTCTCTCTCATCTCGTTCCCCTTTCTGCAAAAAATGACCACATGCTTTGGAATAAACTCAATCTCTAAGTGGTTTCGAGTGTGCACAGAAACATGAACAAGATGAAAAAGTAGTACTCCCTCTGTATTTGAAAAAATGTCGTTTCAACTGTTTTTGGGTGAATTAAGAAAGGGCACAGAATTACAAAACTAACCTTATGAGAAACGATTATTTACAATTATATTTTTGGTATCTGTAGTTTTGGTAATTTAGACTGATTAATTATGATCAATTAATTGGGGGTAATTTAGGAAATTTTATGCAAAAGTTGTTAAAATGACAACTAATTAAAAACACAGAAAAAATGCTAGAACGACATTTATTCAAATACGGAGGGAGTATATGTTTTGTGTAAAACTATCATTTAAACACTTCGGCTTAGGTGGTTGTGATTGTTTTCTCTTTGTGGTGAGAGATTCGAATCCCATATTTATGTTTTTTTTAAACAAAAACAACGATTTTTGAATTTAACGGATCTGTTAATATTGACCAGGGCCGGCTCAATTAATTTGGAGTCCCTGTACAAATTTTAAAAATTGGCCCTTTCTCATATTAAAAAAAAAGGGGCCTTTTTCATGTTAAAAAAATCTAAAAAATTGGCATTTTTCATACTAAATAAAATACTTGGACATTTTTCATACTAAAAATATCTTAAAGTTTTTAAAATACCTTTTTTTTCTTACTAAAAAAAAAAATTGGGCCCTTAAATTTATCCAAAAACATTTTGGCCCGAAACATTTGCTCCCTTAGAACCCCCCTAACGCCGGCCCTGATATTGACTTAACCCCGTTAAATTGGTCTGTTAATTAACTTAACGGCGTGCCTTATTTGGCAAAAGTCAACGAAAGTTAACTATTTAATTGAAAAATTAATAAAATTTGCCAATTAATTCAACACAAGCAAAGTTCAAGTTTGTTTTCAATACATTTCGTAAGTCGAGGCTTTTTATGATATTATTCTGAAAGTAAAAAGCTAATTTTATAATTTTATATTTTTGGAACTATATGTTTATGAATTCTTTTTCTTTTTTAAACAAATACTTTTGTTTTGGAATATAAGTTTATTATACAGAAAACCTTTTTATACATGAATTATCAATAAATATGTGGGTAAGAGAAAAAGATTGGGTATCTAGCGGGTCATGTATTTATAACGGCTACCCATTTTTTCGGGTATCCGTTATTTACGAGTCGTGTAAGAGTAATTGTTTTTTACTATCCGTAAAGATCTGGTCGAATAAAGGGTATATATCTACATTGTTGCCTAAATAAAACAATTCAAATAAACTGATGTCCCATCATTACCATATCGTCTGTATTAGCGGAAATGTAATTTTATTCTCAAATCTAATAACCTTAAATAATTTATTGAATTGTTATACCGTTAAAATTGAAAAAAACAGGGTATATTTGTTGAGAAATAAAAATACACCGTATAATTTGTTCGGGTCAAAATACACCATTTTCTCAAAATTTGAGTGGTTCAACTGCTAGGCCACGCATTTTTATATAATAAATCACAAGTCAATTCTAAAAAAACTGCAACCCTCTCCATTCGACACCTGTCCTAAGTCCCAATTTTTACACTTTCATATTTCTAAACAATTAAACTTTTAATATTCGAAAAAAAAAAAGACAAATCCGTTATTCGTATCCAACCCGTTATGTGATGCAAAGGTAGGATTTTAGACATTCATATCCGTTATTCGTATCCAACCCGTTATCCGATTCGTTTCTATTTAGGAAAAAAGGTATCAGTGATCAATAGGGTATGAGAAAGGGTACAGTAATTTTAGTATTTTTAGTTAAGGGCCAAATATCAGGTATTAATTTTTTTTTTAATAACCGTCTTGATCCGTTATCAGCTTTACTACACGATCTGTAAATACTCGATTTATTAGTGTTTTATAATCTTCTAAAATTTTATAAATATATCTTAGAGTGAAAGTTGAAGGGAAATGCCATAAAAGGACTTGAACTTTGGTTATCGTGAATTAAATTGTCAATTTTAAGTGACTTTCATCTTTAACTTATTTTGACTTTGCCAAATCAAGTACGTCGTTAAATCGACTGACATACCAATTTAACGGAGTTAAGTCAATGTTAGCAGATTCCGTTAGTTAAACTCTAAATCGACGTATTTTTATGTTATTTAAAAAAAAATCTGAGGTTCGAACTACTCACTTTAGAGAGTGAAAAAAAGTTACATAACCACCGGAACTGAAATTTTTGAAGTGTAATTTTAGACAAGTTAAAAGATATATACTCTTCATCTAGTTCCTCTTTCTACGAAAAATCACCAAATGCTTCGGAATAAACCTAATCTCTAGGTGGTTTCTAGCGTGCACACAAACAAGAACAAGATGACAGTGAGATGATGAAAAAGTAGTATATGTTTTAATATATGTAAAACTATCTTTGAAACACCCTAGTTCAGGTAGGTTTGTAATGATTGTTTTCTCTTTGTGGTGAGAGGTAGGAATTCTATTGGGTTTTCCAAGCTGGCAAGCTCATTCCAACTCCACAATAGTATGATATTATCTCTTTTGGGTCTAAAGACAACGCCATTTGTTATTGGGCTCCTTCCCAAAATGCCTCAAATTAATTAGAGTTGTACTTGGCTTATATATTAGAAACTTCTTTTCTAAAATACTGTAATTAACTAGAAATTGACCCGCGGTACACCGCAGGGCTATATTTTATTTTTAAAAATCAAAATTTAAATCTTTTGAAGGTTATCTACAGATATAACCTATAGTTTTTTTTTAAAAAATGTCTATATATATATATATATATCTATATATTATTTAGTGTGAGTGTACGATTAGTATGTTTTAGGTTTCAATTTTTAAAATATAGAAATGAAAACATACAGTTCATTAAGTAACGATGTATGATGGATTTAAATTTAATTTCTTTTGTTGTTTGCATTTTATTATAATATTTTTAAATAATATAAGTAATTTTATATATGTCAAAAATGATATTTTTGGTTTGTAATTTTTTGAGTAAATAAATATTATAACAAGCAGTATGGATGTAATTGTAGCAAGGATAGTTATGGCTAATAAATATATTTTGTAAAGATTTTTTGGCAATGATTGTTTAGGTTAATATCTTTGATGTAATTTTGAAAATCTAAATAATAAATTCCAATGGGATGCCATCGTAAATAGTAGTAAACTCAAGGGCTATGTTTCTTTTTAAAAAATCGATTTTTTTTAAAAGATTATCTATTGATTCTATTGATATAACCTATTGTTTATTAAAAAAAAAATCAACCCGCATGAAACAATATTCTTGAAGAATTTCTATTGTTGATGATAAATTGATATTAATTACAATAGGTTTCCAAATATTGAGGGATTTTAAAAAGATTATTTTCTATTTTGAGTTTGTATAATCATTTTAAATAATCTGCATTCAATGCGATAATTAAGGGATTTTGTTATAATTAATGAAAATATGAAAAAATCTTGGAATATCTTTCCATTACTCGATTTTTTTTTTGATTTTGTCATTAACCTATTTTTATTAATATTTTTGTTTTACATAATAAGAAATTAAAACGGATCAAAACTAACTCTAATTCATAAAATTATTATATAATAAATGTGATCAAATTACATATATAATTTGTTTTTAAAACATTCTTATTGTTGATCCTTTCTTAAGTAGTACACCACATTACTCTTTCTCCAATAATAC